>NC_134500.1:647780-806433 GCF_040206685.1 Ascaphus truei
AAGGGACATTTAAAGATGGTGCATCAGCGGCAGGCGTGGTACTTGGAGATGCGGTTGCAGCAGCAGCATGGGACAGGTCCGGTGTGCCCTGTCCCACGCCGCTACCCCATCAATGGCGCTCCGTGTCCCGTGTGCACCTGCCACTCCTGCACCATCTTTAAATGTCCTTCAACATTGATGGGGCAGCACAGGACTCTGGCATTTAAATTTGGCGCCGGGGTCAGAGTGCGCTGCACCCCTTTTCAGTTGGCACCCTGGGTAAATGTACAGGCAGCCTGCCCCTTAATCCGGCGCTGTGAATGACCCCCAATGGCCCTTATTGAACATGATGAGAAGCAGGGTAATGTGCACTGATATTCATGTGATTGCCATGGTAACATGCATCATTCCGTCTCTTACCTTAGTAAATTGGGGTAATGTGACTATTTTTAGCGCAATCAAGGGATCCATGTTGAAAGTATATCGTATCTGCAATATTATACATTATCCGTACACTGACTGCACACATGAGAGGAACAAACAAAAACACAAGCTATTTTTGCCATATTATGCAGAATACATAACCTTTGCGAACTCTGCAATGACGCATCCCATGCAGGTTGTTGTTCTGCCATATTTATTAGCAACTCATATTCTGTGCAATGTAACAAGTTACCAAAACAATCTGTTATCTTGTTGTATACAGATTTGTGTTATTTATATCATGTATTATTTATATGATTGTCACATATTACTACTGTGAAGCGCTATGCACATTAATGGCGCTATATAAATAAAGACATACATACATACAGATACTATTTTCATTAAATAAAAAAATACACCCGGGTGAAGTTGATTAAAAGGGTTGCTATTCTGGTGCAGCATGTGACCCAAACAATAGAAGGCAGGGTGCAGCTGTTCTGAAAGGCACCATACACCCATTCATTGTCCAGTGGAAGGGAGTGGTGGGAAAATGTTCTACATATCAGTTCCATGGAGAATTCAGCAAAGATTTGACAGTAGATACATCAAAAAGGAAGGTCACGACAGCTTGATCTAAACATGCACAATAAGAAAGGCCTTGCTGTGAGCAAGCAAAACAGGCTCCTCTCTCCTCCTCTGATTCATTTTATTGTCTGTGACAGTGTCAGAACGACATTGTAAGGCTGCGGACATGGTGCCGCAGTCCGTGTGGAGGCGCGCGGAGGCTGGGGGAAAACGGGTGCTTTCCCTGGCCATACCAGAGGGGCCGTGGGGGGCGTTCCTCCCTCATTGGGCGAACCGCTCACATGACGTGTCTGTCGCGTTGAGAAATCAGTTTAACTGATTTCTCACGCAACGCGCGCCCACTTCCGTGCGCACGCTGCATGGAAGCGAACACTGCCTTAAGGCTGTCTGTTCGCTCAGCCGCACGGTCGGCGGCACCATGTCCGAGGCCTAAGATGGCCCCTACTAACCCCCATAAGATAAAGAAAACTCTTTATTTTATTGTGTTATCTTGTATATAGCTTGAACAGCTACTGCTCTCCACTGCACTTACCCTTCTATTGTCCATGTCATTCTTCAACATACCCCTCACATTGGAACCTCTCCATGAGGCTTATTTCTTCCCATTGTGCTCTTTTACATTTCATGCACCTGCTGAATTACCTGCCTGAATTCTTGTGTCTATTATGTGATACAGAACAATATGGTTTTTAGGCTCATACTAAGGGGGAATAGACCTCGGTTCAGAGGCAGTTGCCTGTTACCAAGGCCCCAAACATTTGTACAGCAAGTCTATAGGGACTATAGCTGTTATTCATTCAAGTACCAAAGTGCTGATGGGACCATAGCACATTCATTAATAACCCCTGTACGAGAATAGAGGTGTGTGTGTGTGTGTGTGTGTGTGTGTGTGTGTGTGTGTGTGTGTGTGTGTGTGTGTGTGTGTGTGTGTGTGTGTGTGTGTGTGTACACACACACACACACACACACACAGTTAGGTCCGAAAATAATTGGACACTGATACAAGTTTTGTTATTTTGGCTGTGTACCAAAATAAATTCATGTCACAGTTAAATAATGAATATGGGCTTAAAGTGCCGTCTATCAGCTTTAATTTGAGGGTATTCACATCCAAATTGGTGGGAGGGTTTAGTAATTACATCTCTTTAATATGTAGACCCCTCTTTTTCAAGGGACCAAAAGTAATTGGACAATTGACTCAAAAGCTGTTTCATGGACAGGTGTGGGTGATTCCTTCGTTATTTCATCATCAATTAAGCAGGTAAAAGGTCTGGAGTTGATTCCAGGTGTGGTATTCGCATTTGGAAGCTGTTGCTGTGAACCCACAACATGCTGTCAAAGGAGCTCTCAATGCAAGTGAAACAGGGCATCCTTAGGCTGGAAAATAAAGAAAATCCATCAGAGAGATAGCAGGAACATTAGGAGCGGCCAAATCAACAGTTTGGTACATTCTGAGAAAAAAAGAACGCACTGGTAAGCTCTGCAACACAAAAAGACCTGGACGTCCACGAAGACAACAGAGGTGGATGATCATAGGATCCTTTCCATGGTAAAGAAAACCCCTTCACAACATCCAGCCAAGTGAAGAACACTCTCCAGGAGGTAGGCATATCATTATCCAAGTCTACCATAAAGAGAAGACTTCACGAGAGCAAATACAGAGGGTTCACCACAAGGTGCAAACCATTCATAAGCCTCAAGAATAGAAAGGCCAGATTAGACTTTGCCAAACAATATCTAAAAAAAACCAGCCCAGTTCTGGAACAGCATTCTTTGGACAGGTGAAACTAAGATCAACCTGTACCAGAAGGATGGGAAGAAAAAAGTATGGAGAAGGCTTGGAACGGCTCATGATCCGAAGCATACCACATCATCTGTAAAACACAGTGGAGGCAGTGTGATGGCATGGGCATGCATGGCTTACAATTGCACTGGGTCGCTAGTGTTTATTGATGATGTGACAGAAGACAGAAGCAGCCGGATGAATTCTGAAGTGTATAGGGATATATTGTCTGCTCAGATTCAGCCAAATTCAGCTAAGTTGATTGGACGGCGCTTCACTTTGCAGATGGACAATGACCCAAAACATACTGCAAAAGCAACCCTGGAGTTTTTTAAGGCAAAGAAGTGGAATATTCTGCAATGGTCGAGTCAATCACCTGATCTCAACTCGATCGAGCATGCATTGCACTTGCTGAAGACAAAACTTAAGGCAGAAAGACCCACGAACAAACAACAACTGAAGACAGCTGCAGTAAAGGCCTGGCAAAGCATCACAAAGGAGGAAACCCAGCGTTTGGTGATGTCCATGTGTTCCAGACTTCAAGCAGTCATTGCCTGCAAAGGATTCTTGACAAAGTATTACAAATGAAAATTTTATTTATGATTGTGTTAATTTGTCCAATTACATTTGAGCACCTGAAATAAGGGGACTGTGTATGAAAATGGTTGCAATTCCTATTGTTTCATACAATATTTTTGTTCAACCCCTTGAATTAAAGCTGAAAGTCTGCACTTCTATTGCATCTCGGTTGTTTAATTTCAAATGCATTGTGGTGGCGTATAGAGCCAAAATTATGAAAATTGTCTCAGTGTCCAATTATTTCCGGACCTAACTGTGTGTGTGTGTGTATATATAATGTGTGTATATACACATATACATATACACATTTTAATAACGTGCTTATTTCCCCTATGTTGTTGTTAGATAAATGGGGAGATTGCAGTGAGAATATTGCTGTCATAAATGGCATCTTTCAGGGGGATTATTTTAAGAAAAGACTTGCAGCCCCCTTTAGCAGTGACTACATTCCCCCTTTTTCTTCTTCTTTGTATATGTAAAGCATGTGGCAATGTATAATTATATATGCTTACCTAAGCTCGTTTGGTGCACCTGTTATAAATCTGTCAAAATACTGAATGTTTGCATAACATAATGGCTGTTTCAGTCGGTGTAACTCAGCAGCTACAATGTATCCTTAAATTACTAAGGTAACATTATCTATTGTTAGTTTGCAGCTCAAACAACTGGGAATATTGGCAACAAATGATCACAAACAAACATGTTGGAAAGATCTTGCACTGCTTGGGAGGTGTGCTAAACCTGCTATATAAACCAAAGTATGGTTTCAAACTCATTAAAATGTCATTAAGAGTTGAATAATAATGAAACAAAATGCAGTAAGTATTATCTAATACTACAGAACTGATTTATTTTAACAGCCCATATAAGATTTGACGTTTTGCTGCTTGAAGCTGTGCCAGTTTGTCTGTAAGAAAGGCATCATATCGCCACACAGGAGTCTGAGATACAGGGAGACACGGTCTCCTTCACTTACAGGAAATGGGTGAAGCCTTATTTGAAAATATTACTCAGAGATTTGTACTTGGAAGGAAATGTATTCTGAGGGCCCGGCTCTGGGTTTCCTGTTGTGAGATCACTCTTATTTATTTTTGGCATAAACTAAAATCTCCGGGAAGGAGAAACGCGTAAAAGGCCAGCAGCAGATTATCCGCATACTGTACACAAACACATCCCATGGTCATTTCTATCATAAAATGAGGACAACGTTACAATGTATCGGGGGGTGCATTCTTGGAAAGAGTTTCGAGTCACGATACCTTTGATCAGCCACCTGCTCTTGCCATTAAATATTGACCGACGACTGCTTTCGAAAGCAGTGCCAGCCCCGATTAAAGCTGTGATGCTTCGGGCCGTAAAGTTGACACTTGTAATGCTATAGAATAAATCATTTTCTTTGTAATTTAATGCCAGTTCTAATGGGGAAAACACTGAATTACTAAGCAGTGCTAAACTGTAAGAACCTTCCAAAGCCATTTACTAATTCTATATCTACCCCGGCTGCAATCTTGCTTTAAACTATATGCAGCATTGTGCACACTGACAGACCCCTCCCCCTCTATATGTAGCATTGTGCACACTGACAGACCCCTCCCTCTCTATATGTAGCATTGTGCACACTGACAGACCCCTCCCTCTCTATATGCAGCATTGTGCACACTGACAGACCCCTCCCTCTCTATATGCAGCATTGTGCACACTGACAGACCCATCCCTCTCTAAATGCTGCATTCTGCACACGGACAGACCACCCCTCTATATGCAGCATTGTGCACATGGACAGACCACCCCTCTATATGCAGCATTGTGCACAGATAGACCCCCCCCCTCTATACGCAGCTTTGCGCACACTGACAGACCCCTCCCTCTCTATATGCAGCATTGTGCACACTGACAGACCCCCCCCCCTCTATATGCAGCATTGTGCACACTGACAGACCCCCCCTCTATATGCAGCATTGTGCACATGGACAGACCACCCCTCTATATGCAGCATTGTGCACACTGACAGACACCTCCCCTGTATATGCAGCATTGTGCACAGATAGACCCCCCCCTCTATACGCAGCTTTGCGCACACTGACAGACCCCCCCCCCTCTATACGCAGCTTTGCGCACACTGACAGACCCCCCCCCCTCTATACGCAGCATTGTGCACACTGACAGACCCCCCCCCCTCTATATGCAGCATTGTGCACAGATAGACCCCCCCTCTATACGCAGCTTTGCGCACACTGACAGACCCCCCCCTCTATACGCAGCTTTGCGCACACTGACAGACACCTCCCCTGTATATGCAGCATTGTGCACACTGACAGACACCTCCCCTGTATATGCAGCATTGTGCACACTGACAGACACCTCCCCTCTATATGCAGCTTTGTGCACACTGACAGACACCTCCCCTGTATATGCAGCTTTGCGCACACTGACAGACACCTCCCCTCTATATGCAGCTTTGTGCACACTGACAGACACCTCCCCTGTATATGCAGCATTGTGCACACTGACAGACACCTCCCCTGTATATGCAGCTTTGCGCACACTGACAGACACCTCCCCTGTATATGCAGCTTTGCGCACACTGACAGACACCTCCCCTGTATATGCAGCATTGTGCACACTGACAGACACCTCCCCTGTATATGCAGCTTTGCGCACACTGACAGACACCTCCCCTGTATATGCAGCATTGCGCACACTGACAGACACCTCCCCTGTATATGCAGCATTGCGCACACTGACAGACACCTCCCCTGTATATGCACTGCCTTGAGAAAGGTCCTTCTGTGAAGACTGAAACATCGGCTGTGTGTCACTTACCACAGTACACTCTTTTGGATATCTCATGCTTGTGTACTGTCTCCTTTCTGCCGGACTCCAATCCAGGTACCATTACTTATGCTATACTTATGGGACAAGCACCAACCTTTACTATAGCCTTTGGAGGTGCCAACTACTCTATATACTATATATGTGTGTACACACACATATACATATACATATCTGCAACCCCACCTTTCACATACATATCTGCAACCCCACCTTTCACCATTATCACCCAGCACTTCCACTGCAGCAAGGGATTCTGGGAAATTACATGCAAATGAGCACACAGTGTCACCTTTTGCTTCAAAACCATTTTTAACATGGTTCCCTATAGGCTTAAGCTTGCTGCATGGTCACAGCTTTGAGCACAGCCAGGATTAAGATGCATAGCCAGTTTACTGTTAATTAAGAGTCAGGGTATGTGCAAAAGTAAGTGAAACCCTGGTTTTATCAGCTAAATGAAATGGGATAATTAGAATCAGGTGTTTCAATAATTAGGAGATCTTCAGGGGTGAGTTTGGGGGGCCCCATCCTATATAAAGATCAGAAACGTTGTGAGTTGTCTTCACCACACAGGTGTCTGGAAACACATCACGATCAAAAGAAATCTCTGAGGAGCTCAGAAAAGCCGTTATTGATGCTCTGCAGCCTAGAAAGGGTTACAAAACCCCATTTATAAGGATTTGGGGCTCCCGCAATCCACTGTCAGACAGATGGAGAAAGTTAAAGACCAGTCAGTCTGCCCTGAAGCTGTCATCCCACCAAAATCTCTCCAAGAACAAACCGGCAAATCACCCAGGAAGTCACAAAGAACCCGCGAGTAATAATGTCCAATAGGTGATTCTTTGTAGAAAAACGCTTGTGGTGAAGGAGGTCACTGCTGCTTTCAGACGGATTAACCACATCCGATGGAAAACCTAAAAAAAATAAGACATGGGAAGGGGAGGGGAAAAGGTGCACTCAAAGGAAGAAGTTAAAACAGCATTTAGGGAAATATGGCACAAGGAGAACGAAAACACTGATGAAGCAAAATACACTATCACCAGATTAAACACTAACTGTCACTAACTGTCTGTGTATGGGATAGGCACTTTACAAGTCTGTCGGCACAGAAATACTTATATAATGATAAAGGTCCTCAAAGTATTGTATTGTAGATTGAATAAAGTTAAAACTTCCATTTAATAGTATGCGTTATATATACAGTGGACCATACACATGTGAGACCCGCTAAAATAGCTATCACTAATAGCAGGTTTGCCAATATCCTATGAGGCACATGTAACCAGCGCTAATATTGCCGCTGAGCAAATTGCCCAGTGTCTCCTCACAAGGATAGAATGGCAGATACTGCCTATGGCAGACGTACTCCTGTCCAGGAGGAATGTGTATAACCAGCAGTGTAAGCGCTGGTGGGTACTGTCCCTGGATAGGTATACGTTGTCCTACAGGCGCATTTCAATTGGGTTGAGGTCTGTACTTTGACTGGGTCATTGCAACACCTTGATTCTTTTCTTTTTCAGCCATTCTGTTGTAGATTTGCTGGTGTGCTTGGGATCATTGTCCTGTTGCATGACTCAATTTCAGCCAAGCTTTAGCTGTCGGACAGATGGGCTCACATTTGACTGTAGAATACTTTGGTATACAGAGGAGTTCATGGTCGACTCAATGACTGCAAGGTTCCCAGGTCCTGTGGCTCATAAGAAACCCCAAATCATCACCCCTCCACACCGTGCTTGACAGTTGGTAAGAGGTGTTTGTGCTGATATGCTGTGTTTAGTTTTCACCAAAGTGGCGCTGTGCATTATGGCCAAACATCTCCACTTTGGTCTCGTCTGTCCAAAGGACATTGTTCCAGAAGTCTTGTGGTTTGTTCAGGTGCAACTTTGCAAACCTAAGCCTTGCTGCCATGTTCTTTTTAGAGAGAAGAGGCTTTCTCCTGGCAACCATTCCAAACAAACCATACTTGTTCAGTCTTTTTCTAATTGTACTGTCATGACATGCTAACATGCTAACTGAGGCCTGTAGAGTCTGAGATGTAACTCTTGTTTTTTTTTTTGCAATTTCTCTGAGCATTGCACGGTCTGACCTTGGGGTGAATTTGCTGGGACGTCCACTCCTGGGAAGATTGGCAACTGTCTTGAATGTTTTCTACTTTTGAATAATCTTTCTCACTGTAGAAAGATGGACTTTAAATTGTTTGGAAATGGCCTTATAACCCTACTCAGATTGATGGGCAGCAACAATTGCTTCTCTAAGATCATTCCTGATGTCTTTCCT
This sequence comes from Ascaphus truei, assembly GCF_040206685.1. Lineage (NCBI taxonomy): Eukaryota > Metazoa > Chordata > Amphibia > Anura > Ascaphidae > Ascaphus > Ascaphus truei. The sequence continues at coordinate 656,242 of NC_134500.1, forward strand.
CCTTGGCATTGTGTTAACACACATCTGAATGCTCCAGACCAGCAAACTGCTAAAACTTCGGCTTTTATAAAGGTGGTCACACTTGCTGATGATCAATTAATCAAGGAATTTGATTAGCAGCACCTGTTTGCTACTTAGCATCTTAATTCCTATAGAAGCAGTAAGGGTGTACTTAGTTTTTCACACATGGTTTCTCCATTTTGGCTTTATTTTTGTTAAATAAATCATGACACGGTGTAATATGTCATGTGTTGCTGTTCACCTGAGTTTGTATTTACCTAATTTTAAGACCTGCTAAGGAACAGATGAATACATATACACAAACACACACACTTTTGCTGTGAATACTTTTATTGTAATTATTATTAGTAAGTCTCTAGATGGCCTAATGAAAATGATTATCGCATTGGGAGGCGGCCAGAGACTTCGCTATTCAGGGTCCTGCTAATATCATAATAATAATAAGCACACTATAAAGTTCTGAGGAATTGAGATGATCCAACATGGATTGATTGGAACATGATGTGTTACTTACAAGTCTCTTTATCAGCCGGTGTAAACAGAAAAGGCTTTGCCTCAGGAAAGTGGGTTTTAAACAGTTGAGCCAAAGATTAAGGGTCTTATTCTATATCAGCCAATGTGCCCGAAAATGCCCGTAATTCCCTACTAGAGTAAATGGGGAATTGTTTTAGTTTTTTTTGTAAGAATGTGACTAATAGTGCTATTGCCCATTACTGGGCGGGGTGAGGGGGGGGTGCTGCAGGAAGGGTGGTTTCGCCTCCCAGGAGGGTGGCGGGAGTGGTTAACCCCTTGGTTACCATGGCCAAGGTAGTGTAGTTTTATGTTTATAATAAGCCATTTTTTAGCCCTTTCTGGTCAGTCAGGGAAACCCATGGCTACTAAAGGGTTAATATGTACTGTAATGTATTGTCATTTCTATGTTATCATCTATTTCAGGTTTGTTTAGCTTATCTTGTCTATGTATATATGGCCATTATATACAGAGGACAGACATGGACCAGCCTGGACTGGGCAATAAAATATTTGTGGGTTTTTTTGGGACTAGGTTTGAAGCAGGGGTGCCCGGAGCTGAACCCCGTTATGAGGAAATGTAAGCAGCACAGATACCAGCACCCCCTACGGAGTTATCTCTGTGAGCAGGGGGTCCCCAGAGTTTAAATTAACGTGGTTCTGGTCCGCTAACCCCCTGCTTCAAGGCTATTTAAACACAAAAAGGATTTTGTTATCAGAGTTCAGATTCTTTTAGTGCTCAATCTGTGGACGTTTTTTGGCAGGGGTGGCCAATGCGTGGGTGGTTTTTGTGAGGGGGTGCCCAATCCATGTAGTTTTTTCGGGGGGGTGCCCCATCCGTGGGCAGTTTTTGGCAGGGGTGCCCGATCCATGGATGGTTTTTGGCAAGGTGGGGGGGGGTTGAAATCCGTAGGTGTTTTTTGCAAGGGGTGCCCAATCTGTGGGTGGTTTTTGTGGGGGGTGCCCCATTCTTGGGCAGTTTTTGGCAGGGATAGACAGATTCGGACTGTTCCGCCCATATCTACTTATACATTTACTGTGAATGGTAACAACTATTAAAGTCTGACACTATTATCATTCAAAACATTTTGGCCATACTTACCAAGTGGTACCAAATCATAATGCCCTTACGGCTAAGGTTACTTGCATTGGCACTGAGGTGCCTTACTGCTTAGCAGTTTGGAAAAATGTGGCCCTTACTATTTTTTTTTACCTTCATTCTTATTTTTATTATTTTGGACTATTGTAGGGTTTTGGCATCCGATATACATTTAATACCAATAGCTAGCATCATATATAAACACAACTATATTTAATTACAAAGGAGACATCCTTCCCCGGAGAGACGTGACTGTTGGATTAAATGCAGCTATTTCCCCCTTGTGGCTTTGTTATGAGTTTTATTATATGTTTTGGACTTTTATTTATATGGCTCTTACCTTACCTGGCTAGTGAATACCCTTCCCTTCCAGAAGGGAAAGTGATGGATTGCAAACCAAATGTATTATTGTGTAGTGTAAAGAGCACACGGGAACCGATTTGGATTGGGACACACAGGCTCACGAGTGTTTATTTTACAAATGTTTCATTGTTGTGCTGCGGTGATTTTCTTTTAATCCTTAACTATCTTATATTTTTTCTCTTTTATGAAATCTATCATGTTGCGTACTTTATAGGGTATTTATACCCAATAACAGCAACAACAAAAATAATAAACCTGTGTGTAGGATCGACTTTAAAAAAGCGAAATATATATTTGTGAAGCACAGTGTGGGTTATTGTCGGAGTTAAAATAAAGATCAATAAACTATAAGACAAATCCTGATATCGTTATCATTAGGGTACATGAGGGGTGGGCAACTCCAGTCCTCAATGGCCAACAACAGGGTGGGCTTTCAGGATATCCCTGCTTCAGCACAGATGGGGGTCTTCAACTGAGTCACTGATTGAGGAACCTGTGCTGAAGCAGGGATATCCTGAAAACTTGACCTGTTCGAGAATTTGGAGGACTGGCGTTGAGAACCCGTTTTAAAGGACATGCTCCCCCTACATAAAATGTTTCTTAACCCGTTCTGTAACATGCGCAGGAAGTAGCGGCGTGTCCGGAGCGGAACCTCCCGTGGATACTTACCAGGTCCTCCCCTCCAGCAGAAACAAGGTGTAAATCTCCCGTGTGCCGCGGACCAATAGAAAGCTGTGACTTCGGCCGTTGCAGCTTCCGATAGGCCGCATGACGTGGGGGGGGGGGGGTTTACATGAAACCTTCTCCAGCAGGTAACATTAACGCGGTGCGGTTCCGGAGACTCCAAGCTTCCCGCCCATGCTGTGAGAAATAACATGCAATGGGGCCTTTAAATACTACCTGCTGTGTCCCAGAAACCCACCACCCTTAAAAGCAACGGCGGATTCAAGTCTTCTGTCAACATGTGAGAAATACCCTTTTAATAGGTGAAATAAATACCAACGTACACGCAAGGTAAAAACTGACAATCTCTTTTTTTATTATAGTGTAAAGTTAGGAGACACACGCACTGTAAACTCACCCTCCCAACAGTAAATCAGCTCTGCCTCTCTCTCCATGGGCTCCCAACACGCCCCATTCACACCCCATTGCAGGGTTTCAAAGGGAGCTATATCCAGCAGCTAAAATGCATTAAAATGTCCATAAAAAGAAACTGAGGTAACCTTTTCTTCCTGCAGATTTATCACATACAGCAACATTGTGATGGGGAATTGTACAAGACGCAGGCGTTAAACCGCACACAGCACGAGTTTTAAGCCCCGTGAATGCCACTCAGTGCCAGGAAATAAAAGGCATTGCTCTGCGATGCTTTGCAAATCCCACTGGTACTGAAGGGGTTAAGGAGGCTTACTATGAAAAACAGTGTCTTAAATAGAAAATAACCCAAAAGTGATGAGTTTGGGGGGTTTCCATAGAGGCAATGAAAAGTTTATATTTTCATTCTACGCTTCTATTTAAGTTTAATTACAATAGTGCAACAGCAAAACAACTGGTCCGTGGCGTCAGGATTCCGGAAATCATATCAAGAAACACAGGTGGGGAAAAGAAAAAAATACATGGCTACAGTTGCATAAAGTGTATGTACAACTGCAGCTGCTTCAAAATTAGCAGATTGAAAGCCATAAACTTTACATTCAAATATTTGAACTAAACATATTAGAATGTAATAATTCATCTTCATTATATTTTGCAGAATCTTCATTGTTTCAATTTTTATCTGCACATAAAAACAAAAAATGTTTACAGGCGAGTGACTGGCCTTGGACAACAGTTCTGAACGGTTTGCAGTCGGTGACATTAGTCTGACAAATATTTATGTGGAATGTCACCTTTCAATAATTTTGATGCTCTTTTTAGGTTGCTACACTCAGATCTTTTTGAAATGTTGGTTTCAGATTTTTGTGGCTAGAAATAAATGTCACTACTGTTCCCGCTGAATGAACGTAAATATAAACACCCCCCATTACCATATATAGGGGTGCACTAGGGTAAAACAAGTCACATGAGAAGAAAAGGAGTGGAGCGATAACCGCAAGACCTGCGGTGCCTCTCCACCAAAGTACCCTTTACAATGCACTCTCCTATATGAATAAATCAGTATATTCCAGCTGAAATACTCCACTCCACTTCTCATCATACTGTTCTCGCTGCTTGAAAGAATTGGGCTTTTGCTTAATAATGCAAAAGCAGCAGCGTAAATTAGCATTATAATCTGTAAAAAAAAGTGTAAGAGTACGGAATGTAAAACAGATTCTGGGTTAGGGGCAGATTGCAGTTCAGTATTTGCCTCTTCCCACATAATTCAGGGAAGAAGCTGCATTTCATTGTTGGTGGGGAGTGGGGAGATATATATCATTTCTCTCCAAGACCAAATCATGTACCAGAGCACAGTACGGGTACTTTTTTTGTTTCCAATTTAAAATACTTTCACAGCAAACCTCTATTCTCAATGCTGATCACCCCCAGTGCTGGAGAGGGTAACTTGGGCTCAAACTCACACTCTTTGGAAAAGTTGAGGGAGGGAGGGTGCGCTATTAGGTTATTTCACAGAATTGGAGTTGGCGGGCGGTAAAGTCCTGGGAGATGACCTCTCTCTCAGCGCCTGAGAGAGCAAGTTGCAGCCATCGGAGACAGCACAAGCGGAGCTCCTTAACCGGTCTTTGTAGTCTGTCATTTTGCTGCTGCTGCTGCTGTCAGAGTGCTGGGCTATATCCCTGAGGCATTGGGTCAGGAGAACGCAGGCGGACACCACACTCATTGCACCACCAAGGATGGCCGTCTGCACCGCCTTGCCCTCTGGGTTCAGGATGGCAGCTTTTCCCAAGAACTGAGGCTCCGTGGCAAACCCCACCAGGGCATGGACAGCTTGTACCAGGGGCCCGCTGAACAGGGCGCACCTGTTCCTGGACAGCTCGCTAGGGGAGGTCTTGACCTCCTTGACACAGGCCAGCAGGGCAGTGGCACTGGTGCTCATGCACTTGACCCCCAGCTTAAACTGCTCCCTGGCAAACTTGTCCCGCGACCGCTCACTGGCAGCAACGCTGGCGTCCGTCAGGATCTTCAGGTTCCTGGACAGGTTCTGGGAGACTTCAAGCAGGAGCTGCGGGGTCAGCTCGGGCAGGGGACCGGTCCTGAGCATGGCACAGCTCTGCTCCACCTCGTGCCGGCAACGGGTCACCTTGTAGCGATCCACCAAGCCCGGGAGGGCAGCCTGGGTCCCGGGGGTCTCCACCGCAGCCAGGTAAGCAGCATGGGCAGACAACTCGATGAGGGAGACCACTAGGTCACCCATCTCCTGGAGGCCCTCACCCACTTCGGCAAAGCGGCCCATGTTGAGCTGGCTCTGGACATCATGTGTGAGGATGGACAGGCCCTTGGTCCGAGCAATGACCGTGTCCCTGCACTTCTCAAAGGCCTCACCCAGCTGGACAGCGCTGTCCGGGCTCACGGGCCGGGGCTCGCTGGACAGCAGGAGGAGGTCAGCCACCAGCTGCATCTTGGCCTTGCACTGGTCACAGATGGTCAGTAGCTTCTTGCGGGGCTGGGAGCCACCCGGGGCCGGTCCGGAGGGCAGGGAGGACCGGCGGGAGCCGCTAGCCATCTCTCCGGGAGGGGCAGCGTCTCATACCTGGTGAGGTGGGAGCGGGATCCCGGGGCCTCCCCCGCCGCCTCATCCCACGGAGAGGGGGCGCTCCCGCTACGCCAGGCTGCTCACTAGGCCTTACCCCCGGCACCGAGGGCCGCAGCACTCCCGCTCATACCGGAGGGTGAGGAAGGAGGGAGGCGCCCGAGCTTTCCCCGGTCCCGGATACGGAACGTGGGACGGCGCCGCCCTGCGCCCGGCCTGTGACGTCACCCAGCGGAGACCCGGGCAGGCAGCGACACCCAGCGGATAACCGGGAGCAGTGCAAGGAGCAGCGGCACCTCGCGGCCAAAAGGGAGAATGCAGGCAGGGGATTGAGTGGATATATACATTATTAGTGGTGTGTGCGAATGTTATATATACTTATTTATACATTATTAGTGGGGTGTGCGAATGTTATATATACTTATTTATACATTATTAGTGGGGTGTGCGAATGTTATATATACTTATTTATACATTATTAGTGGGGTGTGCGAATGTTATATATACTTATTTATACATTATTAGTGGTGTGTGCGAATGTTATATATACTTATTTATACATTATTAGTGGTGTGTGCGAATGTTATATATACTTATTTATACATTATTAGTGGGGTGTGCGAATGTTATATATACTTATTTATACATTATTAGTGGGGTGTGCGAATGTTATATATACTTATTTATACATTATTAGTGGGGTGTGCGAATGTTATATATACTTATTTATACATTATTAGTGGGGTGTGGGAATGTTATATATACTTATTTATACATTATTAGTGGGGTGTGCGAATGTTATATATACTTATTTATACATTATTAGTGGGGTGTGGGAATGTTATATATACTTATTTATACATTATTAGTGGGGTGTGCGAATGTTATATATACTTATTTATACATTATTAGTGGGGTGTGGGAATGTTATATATACTTATTTATACATTATTAGTGGGGTGTGCGAATGTTATATATACTTATTAATACATTATTAGTGGGGTGTGCGAATGTTATATATACTTATTTATACATTATTAGTGGTGTGTGCGAATGTTATATATACTTATTTATACATTATTAGTGGGGTGTGCGAATGTTATATATACTTATTTATACATTATTAGTGGGGTGTGCGAATGTTATATATACTTATTTATACATTATTAGTGGGGTGTGCGAATGTTATATATACTTATTTATACATTATTAGTGGGGTGTGCGAATGTTATATATACTTATTTATACATTATTAGTGGGGTGTGCGAATGTTATATATACTTATTTATACATTATTAGTGGGGTGTGCGAATGTTATATATACTTATTTATACATTATTAGTGGGGTGTGGGAATGTTATATATACTTATTTATACATTATTAGTGGGGTGTGCGAATGTTATATATACTTATTTATACATTATTAGTGGGGTGTGGGAATGTTATATATACTTATTTATACATTATTAGTGGGGTGTGCGAATGTTATATATACTTATTTATACATTATTAGTGGGGTGTGGGAATGTTATATATACTTATTTATACATTATTAGTGGGGTGTGCGAATGTTATATATACTTATTAATACATTATTAGTGGGGTGTGCGAATGTTATATATACTTATTTATACATTATTAGTGGGGTGTGCGAATGTTATATATACTTATTTATACATTATCAGTGGGGTGTGCGAATGTTATATATACTTATTTATACATTATTAGTGGGGTGTGCGAATGTTATATATACATTATTAGTGGGGTGCGCGAATGTTATATATACTTATTTATACATTATTAGTGGTGTGCGCGAATGTTATATATACTTATTTATACATTATCAGTGGGGTGTGCGAATGTTATTTATACTTATTTATACATTATTAGTGGGGTGTGCGAATGTTATATATACATTATTAGTGGGGTGCGCGAATGTTATATATACTTATTTATACATTATTAGTGGGGTGTGCGAATGTTATATATACTTATTTATACATTATTAGTGGTGTGTGCGAATGTTATATATACTTATTTATACATTATTAGTGGGGTGTGCGAATGTTATATATACTTATTTATACATTATTAGTGGGGTGTGCGAATGTTATATATACTTATTTATACATTATTAGTGGGGTGTGCGAATGTTATATATATATACTATGTAGCCACTCCCATCCACACATACTTATACATGAGATGGGACAGGCCTTATATAAGGCCTGTGAGATCACACTTGAGTGTCAGATGGTACACCCCCAACCTGATTGGACGGATCTTAAAGGGCGGGACGTCACAGCTTTAAAATAAATCTCTGTGTTTGACAGGCATTGTACCGCTGACCCGCGCATGGAAGGGCCGGCGGACATTTTGTTTTCAGGCTTGAGGTATCACTTATTATTTACTTTTTTGACGATCTTCCGAAGAAGTAGTTTAGGTGTCGCCACGCAGCAAGACGATCTTGGTCCCGGGCCGCGGCCTTCCACTGAGCTCTGCCTCTGCGACGCCGGCAATCACATGTTCTCCATTATACGGCCCAGCTGAGCTGTCCCAACCAATCAGAATCATTTTAAGGAATGTGAAGACAATTCTGATTGGTTATGGTTAGTATTGAGCGTGAGAACAGAAAACAAATGTGAGACTGGCATCAAATGCAGGAGACTCACACCCTTCGCGTGATGCAGGAGACTCACACCCTTCGCGTGATGCAGGAGACTCACACCCTTCGCGTGATGCAGGAGACTCACACCCTTCGCGTGATGCGGGAGACTCACACCCTTCGCGTGATGCAGGAGACTCACACCCTTCGCGTGATGCAGGAGACTCACACCCTTCGCGTGATGCAGGAGACTCACACCCTTCGCGTGATGCAGGAGACTCACACCCTTCGCGTGATGCGGGAGACTCACACCCTTCGCGTGATGCGGGAGACTCACACCCTTCGCGTGATGCGGGAGACTCACACCCTTCGCGTGATGCGGGAGACTCACACCCTTCGCGTGATGCAGGAGACTCACACCCTTCGCGTGATGCAGGAGACTCACACCCTTCGCGTGATGCAGGAGACTCACACCCTTCGCGTGATGCAGGAGACTCACACCCTTCGCGTGATGCGGGAGACTCACACCCTTCGCGTGATGCGGGAGACTCACACCCTTCGCGTGATGCAGGAGACTCACACCCTTCGCGTGATGCAGGAGACTCACACCCTTCGCGTGATGCGGGAGACTCACACCCTTCGCGTGATGCGGGAGACTCACACCCTTCGCGTGATGCAGGAGACTCACACCCTTCGCGTGATGCAGGAGACTCACACCCTTCGCGTGATGCAGGAGACTCACACCCTTCGCGTGATGCGGGAGACTCACACCCTTCGCGTGATGCAGGAGACTCACACCCTTCGCGTGATGCAGGAGACTCACACCCTTCGCGTGATGCGGGAGACTCACACCCTTCGCGTGATGCAGGAGACTCACACCCTTCGCGTGATGCAGGAGACTCACACCCTTCGCGTGATGCAGGAGACTCACACCCTTCGCGTGATGCAGGAGACTCACACCCTTCGCGTGATGCAGGAGACTCACACCCTTCGCGTGATGCAGGAGACTCACACCCTTCGCGTGATGCAGGAGACTCACACCCTTCGCGTGATGCGGGAGACTCACACCCTTCGCGTGATGCAGGAGACTCACACCCTTCGCGTGATGCGGGAGACTCACACCCTTCGCGTGATGCGGGAGACTCACACCCTTCGCGTGATGCGGGAGACTCACACCCTTCGCGTGATGCGGGAGACTCACACCCTTCGCGTGATGCAGGAGACTCACACCCTTCGCGTGATGCAGGAGACTCACACCCTTCGCGTGATGCGGGAGACTCACACCCTTCGCGTGATGCAGGAGACTCACACCCTTCGCGTGATGCAGGAGACTCACACCCTTCGCGTGATGCAGGAGACTCACACCCTTCGCGTGATGCAGGAGACTCACACCCTTCGCGTGATGCAGGAGACTCACACCCTTCGCGTGATGCGGGAGACTCACACCCTTCGCGTGATGCGGGAGACTCACACCCTTCGCATGATGCGGGAGACTCACACCCTTCGCGTGATGCGGGAGACTCACACCCTTCGCGTGATGCGGGAGACTCACACCCTTCGCGTGATGCGGGAGACTCACACCCTTCGCGTGATGCGGGAGACTCACGCCCTTCGCGTGATGCGGGAGACTCACACCCTTCGCGTGATGCGGGAGACTCACACCCTTCGCGTGATGCGGGAGACTCACACCCTTCGCGTGACACTTGTTCACATCAGTATGGCAGAGGTTAATCATTTAACCATTGCCATGACAACCTCCTGCTTTAAATACCCTACGTGCACCAAATATACTCACCTTTGAGAAAGCGCCCGCTAGTGCGAAACGTACGTCGGTTGACCCGACGGCATGACGTCACTAGTGCGGACGGAACCTGATGGCCACAGCCTAACCAGGAGCCGATACAAACGACTCATGGCGAGAGATCTCACAATATACCTGCAAAATAGATGATTATATACGATATATGCGTCCCCTGTACTGGAGATATATTATATCTTCAGTCACCAGAACACAGATGCTGGTAATTGGGGTAGACGCTCTGCATACCAGTGTACATTACCCAATATATTTGCTGTAGTGTGCTGACTACATACATCAGAGCAGCACATCCGGAGTACACCACGCATATCTTACTCCTAATAGGAGCCTTCTGGTAAACGTGGGGCTAATATGGCAATATCGCTATTATATACACCAACCAAACAGTTCACACGAGTTCATGATTGATCTGTGCAATACCTATAGGTGTAACCGGGTGTATTATATACCGTCTGTCAGTGTATTCTATATGGCTCTTCAGAGGTGCACAATAAGCCACTACATGTACTAGGTGTGCTTTAGATATAAGTCCTATTTTGGTATGTGTGACTTTATATATTATCATTTAAAGCTATGTAGTGGTACTTTTCAGGTAAACATTGTGTTACCTTTAAATCATTTACAACGGCAGCACCTCTTTAGCTACGTGGCACTGAGCCCTGGTATTAAACATGTTCACTTGTAAAAGTGTGTTACATATAGTGTATGATAACAACAGATAGCCATACAACCGTCATTCAAAGCTGAATAGACATCATTCAACATATGATGGTATTTGGACTTTCGATAGTGCGCAGGTTATTTTTCCCTGCGTCACACTACCTGTGTGACTGTTTATTTTATGATTTAGGTAAGAGGCTTTATCTCGATGCGGTCTTGAGAATCGTGCCTCAGGGGACTAGCCACACTTTGTGTATGCCCCTTATGCTTGGTGTTCTACTGTGGTATCATAAGATAAGGTATGAGGCTATAACTGGATACGGTCTTCGAACCGTGCCTCAGGGCTTAAATGCACATTTTGTGCTACTCTTTATCAATAGGACCCTTGAGATATCTGAGACTTGAAGGTTTTGGGCCATAAAAGGGCGTTTTAACAGACAAGCACACGTGTATTTTTACCATTGAAACTCCATTGAAGTCAGTGGAATACTGATACTAAAATCAGGGAGAGACCCAGTAAGAGGGGACATGTCCGCTTTCACCTTAGTTAAAAGATAACTTGACATCTTTAAGTTCATGTATGAGCTTCAAAACAATGAAAGGAAAGCAATATGAACATGTATATACAGGCATACCCCGCATTAACGTACGTAATGGGACCGGAGCATGTATGTAAAGCAAAAATGTACTTAAAGTGAAGCACTACCTTTTTCCCACTTATCGATGCATGTACTGTACTGCAATCGTCATATATGTACATAACTGATGTAAATAAGGCATTTGTAACAGGCTCTATAGTCTCCCCGCTTGCGCACAGCTTCGGTACAGGTAGGGAGCCTGTATTGCTGTTCAGGACAAGCTGACAGGCGCATGCGTGAGCTGCCGATTGCCTATTGGGCGATATGTCCTTACTCGCGAGTGTACTTAAAGCGAGTGTCCTTAAACCGGGGTATGCCTGTAGTATGTACATTAACATGTATGTGCCGGAGTATGTACATGAACAAAATCAACACAGGTAGAAATTATCCAGGCTTCTGGATAATGCTTACCCCAGCTTTTATAGGGCATCTTGGTGTTATGATAAGATGTTCCCCCAGCCCCAGGGGCTGGAGGTGGGCACGCTCATCCCGCAATGGGAGAGGCTCACAGCCTTACTGCTCTGTTCTCATCCAGAGCAGGACTGAACTAAATGTGGCACTCCCCTAATCAGGAAGCAGAAGGGGCGGGCTCATTATCTATATGTAGCCATGCAGTAAAATTGACTGCAGTTTCCTCTCCTGCTGGCAGTAAGGCCTGGTAAGTAACAGGGATGCCAGCAGTAATCATGGAGGTTTGCCCTCACACCCTGGTGAGGTGCCCTATGTGTGGATGGGAGTGGCTACATACTCTGAGTCCACCGTTAGTGACATCAGAGATGTGCCCGCCCCCTGGAGATATAAGGCACAGCACTGTTCAAGGTTAGTGTGTTGGAGTAAGGAGCAGGTCTGCGTTGAGACCTGGGGACAGAGGGCGCTAGTGCTGTAACTAGTGGCCCTATACTGATAAATCAGCAGCAAGCTGTGTACACGATACTGTGTCCAGGGACCTGGCACAGGGGTGATCTCCCTACGGGGAGAGGGGATCCCACTTCATTGGGAGGGTGTACCTTCGAAAGGAGCACACAGTGCAATGTGTGGCTAAGTGACTTACTGCGAGGGGCAGCTAGCCCACATCAAGCAATAAAGATGACCTTGAATAAAGAAACTTCACTGTGTGAGTCTGGAATTACTCAGCAGGGGAAGGCATAACCAAGAAGGAGTTCCTCATCAGTCACATCTTCCTGCGGACGCAGAGATCCTGATGAGGTGGAGGCGCTGCACTGGATATAGGTAGGACTCAAGCACACTACCTCAGCTGCCTGTCTGGGTTGGCAATCCCCACACAACATCATGCGGGAGACTCAGGAGTCCTGTTGCCAACAGGTGCACCACCACACACGACCATGTAATGGGTACTGGTTAGACCACAGGGGCCAATGTGAGATTGGGTGGGTCAGTCAGGTCAGAAAATCCGTTACATTTGGAGGCGCTGCTGAGATACCTGTCAACAGGACAGGCTTTTGCTAGGCACACTGGGAAACAGGGAGAGTGTATGCTGCCACTTTGTGCTGTGTTGGGACGGACCTAGGGGTAGTCAGGGGGCTGATGGAGTATTGTCAGTTCGCAGGGACGACCTAGGGGCCTGAAAGGAGTTGGAGGTTTGGAGAGGGGCTATAGCTGTTCTAGTCACCTTGAGGCAGTGCTAGTTGGTAGGATTCCTGGAGGGATAGCCTGTTAACGGGGTCAGGAATTCTGGAAAGGGTCTGCGCTAGGCTAGCCAACAGTAGGTAGACGCCCAAGTACTGCATGGAAGAGCCAGAGTACTCTAGCCCATTCCAGACCACTTACCGAAGGGAGCATAGACTGGGAGGAAGAAGATACAGCAGACACTGAGAGAGTGAGCCTAGCCTGAGGTAGTGCAAACACGAGTCCAGCCTACATTAGGTACACGAGGTGGTGCATCAAGGCAATCTTTATTGTACCAGTGTGGTAGCTGCCCCGCAGAGAGGAGCTCCATGTACAATAATCGAAAGTACAGCAACGAAATGGCGACCGCAAAAGTGGAGAATCCGCGCGGTGCGGACAGTCCAAAATGGCGGACGGAGGCAGATGGAGGGAGCGCATGTGGTGTGCGTTCCGCTGAAGAGCAAGATGCAGAAGGAACTTTTGCAAGCATGTTGTGGAGTGGCTCAAAAGCTGTGGCCGCGCCGTTTTGGTCCTGCTTAGGACCTAGGGGTATTGCCCCTGAGGACACTGAGGAGGACATTACCGTGACCTGTGGAGAACATTATGATATTGACTGTCAGTCGGCATACAAACAGTTAATTGCTACCTCTCCGCTCAAAGAGACTGACAGTGCAACCCAAAATGGCGGCTCCCGCTTCCCTGGGAGACCGCGTGAAGCAAGTGCAGAGAATTCTGCAGATTCTGGACTTGCAGAAAGTTGGCCAGGAAGGGCGCCAATGGGAAAACTCCACCCTGCTGGGGGGTATGGCGCGAAACCTGAGGCCGCGCCCTCATGGACAATGACCAACTCAGCCCCAGTGCTGAGCCAACCGAACAATCTGTGGGACCTCCCCCTAATCTCAATCAGGGGGAGTGGTTTCCAACTGTGCCCAGTGGGAACGGATCCTGCCGAGCGAGGAGCTGGTGAGCCGGCCGCGCCCTTACAGAATGTAATCACTGTAATTGGTGCTGCCTGTGAAGGAAAGGACAAGGAGGCGGAGGAAACTTGGCCGGGAATGGCGCCAAATAAGGAGTGGTGCTCGGGTGTTGGCGCGAAACCTGAAGCCGCGCCCCCCGGACTGTGAAAAGTACAGCCCTAATTCCGGGACATCCTATAAGACTGTGGGACCCTCCCATAATCTCAACAAGTGGGGGTGGTTTCCAGCTTTGCCAGATGAGGGTGGAGCTAGTCAAGGGAGTGGTTGTCAATCCAACCCCTGCTCGTCAGTCACGAGGAGCCAGTACGCTGAACAGACCGTTGCTGCGAGTACCTCCTATCGTGACTATGGCCTGTAAGCCAGAAGAAAATACCATGGTCTCCACCCAACCCTATTCGGCACCAGGAGGCTTCCTGGTGATTCGGGTGGCGGGCACTGAGACAGTGGCGTGCCTCTGCTTGCAGTGCAGACTGCCCGGTGGTACCGTGAGTACAGCGGCAAGCTGCCCGCACTGTGGCCTCCAATACATGTGGCCCATGCCTACTTTCGTGCCCTACCAGACCGTCGAAGCGGTGAGAGATGCGGCTACGCTGGCAGCCGAGCTTCCCGGTGCGCTGTGGAGGGAAGGTGCGGATCCCGGAGAATGGGGATCGGGGCCGGTTGCCAAAACCGAGCCCGCGGAGAGAGAAGCTAGCGGTCAGTGTATCGGCCGAGAGAATAAGCGACGGTCACCCCGACCGGTGACCTCAAGCACGGTGAAAGTGGATTCCTCGGACGAAGAACCCCTGGTGTCGTCCGGTGTGGTGGTTCGTCAACCCTCAACCTCCTGTGGCGGTAACGGGAGAAAGGTGCCACTTACTGGAGCTGTCGATGAGCGGAGCCGGGTGTCACCTGTACCGCGAAAGACCGAGAGACGGAGTCCTTCGATTCCAGGGACCGGCGGGTCCAGTGGTGAGGGTCGATCCACCCCCACACCACGAAGCGGTAAGAGCAGTCCTTGTTCTTACCAGACGCTGACAGCGACCTCGGCGGAGGAAAGGCGTTACCAGGCCCAGGCGGGGCGGCAGAACCATGCGGAACTTCCAGATGTCATGGTGGAGGAAGAGGTCTCGCTTGGGGACCCATCCCAAGATGGCGGAGTATCCAGCCTCGGAGATGACGGCACTTCCGGCGGCCGTGGCAGACCGGCGGGAGAGACGACTACACATCGTGGATTGGGCAGTGCTTCCCGATCGCCTGGTCCCAAGAGGAGCTGGCAGGCGGCGAGAAAGGAGAGCGGTGAGACCCGACCAGCGGAGAGCCCTTGCGGTACCTCTGGACACTGTAGGGGGAGTGAGCGGGTCGGAACCCCGCAGATACCCACAGTCCGCCCCTATGCCCAACCCCACGCCTTAGCTAAAGCCCCAGTCCCGGTCACTTTTTCCCGGGGGTCCTCGTCAAATTTGGGACTGTCCGGAGGGTCCCAGGGTACTTCCGAGGAACGGACTGGAGAAAGACTGGGGGGGTTCACGTCGGATGACGGGTCGTTGGGTGGGGGTTATTCACGAGAGGTGTCCATTTCTAGTGGGTGCCCTAGCATGGTAAGCGTAACGTTAGAGAATAGGCCCAAGCGTGTGGGGCGGCCTAATTCACGATCAACCGGGACATCTGGGGTGTCCTCCTGGGGAGAACAAGAGGAAGGAGATTCTATAGAATCTGCCCCTGAAGAGTTTAGGGAGACCCGGTGGTGGGCCCCATTATTCGAGGGTTATGTAGGTTGGATGGACCGTACTCGGTTCATACTAGAGAGAGAAGACGTGGTTGACTACTGGTGGGCTCGTGGGGAGTTTACCGCGGAGGAGCGAAAAAAAGAGATGCAGGAGCGGTGGTACCAGATCCGCCACCATAACATAGAACCCATGGGTCCCATTCGGTTAACAGATCCGGTAGAACCGGAAGAGCCCCTATCATGGGTGTTACCTGGAAAGGCAGGCAATGCAAATTTGACCCGTGTAAGTAGAGCGGAGAGGGCCATTATCACGAAGTATAAAAACTCTCATGGCCTGGAGTATCCGTATGTCCCTGAGCCGCTCATGCAGGAAATTGAGGACAACAGGGATAGGTGGTTGCGCGAAACCATAGAGTTATATATGGTTAACAAGGGTGGCGCAATTACTGGGCGCAAGGCTGAGGAGAGGATCGCACATCTTATGCGGGTATGGAGCATAGGGAGGAACATTTACAAGCATAAGGTAGTATACAGACCAGAGAATGGGTTACCTCGTGAGTATTACGTCATGGTCCTGGATATGGGGGGACGGGAGGTTAAGAAGCCCGACCCACGTCACTATTACTAGGAAGAGCAGGACAGATGTTGCGCGGGTTAGTGCCTGCTGGTCAGGGCGTGCTTGGTGCGATACCTTTACTGTAAAGTTCAAATGTGTTAACAATTATGTGTTCCATTTAGGTCCCAGACAGGCCGTTGGGATTCACCAGGGGGAGAATGTAGCCATGCTGTAAAATGGACTGCAGTTTCCTCTCCTGCTGGCAGTAAGGCCTGGTAAGTAACAGGGATGCCAGCAGTAATCATGGAGGTTTGCCCTCACACCCTGGTGAGGTGCCCTATGTGTGGATGGGAGTGGCTACGTACTCTGAGTCCACCATTAGTGACATCAGAGATGTGCCCGCCCCCTGGAGATATAAGGCACAGCACTGTTCAAAGTTAGTGTGTTGGAGTAAGGAGCAGGTCTGCGTTGAGATCTGGGGACAGAGGGCGCTAGTGCTGTAACTAGTGGCCCTATACTGATAAATCAGCAGCAAACTGTGTACACGATACTGTGTCCAGGGACCTGGCACAGGGGTGATCTCCCTACGGGGAGAGGGGATCCCACTTCATTGGGAGGGTGTACCTTCGAAAGGAGCACACGGTGCAATGTGTGGCTAAGTGACTTACTGCGAGGGGCAGCTAGCCCACATCAAGCAATAAAGATGACCTTGAATAAAGACACTTCACTGTGTGAGTCTGGAATTACTCAGCAGGGGAAGGCATAACCAAGAAGGAGTTCCTCATCAGTCACATCTTCCTGCGGACGCAGAGATCCTGATGAGGTGGAGGCGCTGCACTGGATATAGGTAGGACTCAAGCACACTACCTCAGCTGCCTGTCTGGGTTGGCAATCCCCACACAACATCATGCGGGAGACTCAGGAGTCCTGTAGCCAACAGGTGCATCACCAGACACGACCATGTAATGGGAACTGGTTAGACCACAGGGGCCAATGTGAGATTCGGTGGGTCAGTCAGGTCAGAAAATCCGTTACAAATACATATCCCTGATAGGCTTACACAGGCCATGAGTCACCGCCTTACTTCTGTCCATCAGAGAGGAGCATGGGTGGGGGTCACAAGACCATAGGATTAACCCCTTACATTCTGCGGCTAGCAGGACTTACATAACAGGACGGGGAAAGACCGGCAGAAAAGACATACAGTACCCTGTTACACTAATGTTGTATGAATGTTACAGATGTTTTATTGTAGCCATGTGAGTGGGATTTGGGAGGGAAGTATAGCAGACTGATCCCCATCATTTTATTTATTTGTATTAATATGTAACCAAAAAGGTAAACACATATTACAATATTAAAGTATTTTAATTAAAAATTAAAGTACAATTTATATGCAAACAATTAGTTTACACATAATACGTATGACACAAATATAATAAAAACAATTTAAACACAAGGATTACATTGTTCTTATTAAAACGTAAAGCCTTACATTACTCATTAAGCTAAAAGTACATTTTGAACGATATCAATCTTTATTGTTGCATTAACTTGAATTGGACAGGTCTGAGCACACAGTACATTATTTTCGGCCTGTTACCATGGAGATAAGTGGGCAGAATGCCCGAATCAAAGATGGACGCATATCCGTTGCAGCCTCCACCAATCAGAGGAGCGGACAGCGACCCGCTCTAGTCCATCTCCAGCAACGGCTATGATATGAACCACGTGACGTTTCCATCTCAAAATGAACCAGCCAACCGCTGTCTTGCGGTAGCCCCGCCCACCCTGTGGCGTCGCTTAGTTCCGTTGGGAAGATGGCGGCTACCGGTGCGCTCGCGCTGTGCCTCTGTGTCCTGCTCGCGCTGAGCCCGGCGGAAGGAAAGGAGCGGGGGAGGCGGAAGGATATTCGGGACTACAATGATGCGGACATGGCGCGGCTGCTGGAGCAGTGGGAGGTGAGACCGTGCACCCCAGCGCCGAACAACCCCCAGCGCCGCCAAACCCCCCCCCAGCTCCGCCAAACTCCTCTCCCCCTCCCCCAGCTCCGCCAAACTCCTCTCCCCCTCCCCCAGCTCCGCCAAACTCCTCTCCCCCCCCCAGTTCCGCCAAACTCCTCCCCCCCCCAGTTCCGCCAAACTCCTCTCCCCCCCCCCCAGCTCCGCCAAACTCCTCTCCCCCCCCCCCCCCAGCTCCGCCAAACTCCTCTCCCCCTCCAGCTCTGCCAAACTCCTCTCCCCCCCCCAGCTCTGCCAAACTCCTCTCCCCCCCCCGCTCCGCCAAACTCCTCCCCCCCCCCAGCTCCGCCAAACTCCTCTCCCCCCCCCGCTCCGCCAAACTCCTCCCCCCCCCCCCAGCTCCGCCAAACTCCTCTCCCCCCCCCAGCTCCGCCAAACTCCTCTCCCCCCCCTAGCTCTGCCAAACTCCTCTCAACCCCCCCAGCTCCGCCAAACTCCTCTCCCCCCCCAGCTCCGCCAAACTCCTCTCCCCCCTAGCTCTGCCAAACTCCTCTCCCCCCCCCAGCTCCGCCAAACTCCTCTCCCCCCCCCCAGCTCCGCCAAACTCCTCTCCCCCCCCCCAGCTCCGCCAAACTCCTCTCCCCCCCCCCAGCTCCGCCAAACTCCTCTCCCCCCCCCAGCTCCGCCAAACTCCTCTCCCCCCCCCCCCAGCTACGCCAAACTCCTCTACCCCCCACCCCCAGCTACGCCAAACTCCTCTCCCCCCCCAGCTCCGCCAAACTCCTCACCCCCCCCAGCTCTGCCAAACTCCTCACCCCCCCCCCCCCAGCTCCGCCAAACTCCTCACCCCCCCCCCCCAGCTCCGCCAAACTCCTCTCTCCCCCCCAAGCTCCGCCAAACTCCTCTCCCCCCCAAGCTCCGCCAAACTCCTCACCCCCCCCCACCCCCCCAGCTCTGCCAAACTCCTCTCTCCCGTTCTAAAGGAGGACCTGTGATGTGCTAAAGCTTACCACCCTTGAGTGGGTATTGGCCTAATAGAGATGTGAGAATGTGTCCTAATGTGGTTCGCAATTTTTTTTTTTAATGTGTTTAACGTAAATATTCATTTTATAGCAAAAATATCACGTGACGTACAAAAGTTAAAAGGGAGCTAAGGGAAAATAACGTAATAGGTCCCCAGTGACCATCCGGTAACACACCAGATATTTTTCTCACGTTGCAAGGAACCAAGACATTGTGCATACGGACAGCCTCATGTGCACCGCACACTATGCATATATCTTGAGGTTTTTTTTTTTTTGTAGTATCTTTAGTACTTTTCTAGCTAATTTTTTCCCAAACGTAAGGAGAAGTATTGTATGTCTTTATTTATATCGCAAAAAGCAATGGTAATGCTGCACACCACAAGCTAAACAAAAGATACTTGCTGTTACCGGTGCTTTTGGAACAGTGGAGTTGCTGACAATGACAAGCTCCAAAGTAAGCGAAAAAGGGAGAAGGTTCCAGGGCACTGCGGATTTCAAAAGAATTTATTGAACAGGCACAACGTTTCAACCACCACGCTTAGGCTAAGGCCCCGGTCACGCCGCTGTAACGCGCGCCCGCGATATTGGCGGCGCGTTCAGCCGATTCCCCAGTCTGCAGCTCACTGCAGGAGGAGAGACCGGGGGGCGTGGCGGGGGAGTGACGGGGGCGCGGCCATGACGTCACCCGGCAGGTTCTCACTCATTGGCTGAACCGCCGGAGGGCGTGCCTAATCGCTCGACGCGAGTCCTGCTCTCAATTCTATTGAGAGCAGGAGCAGCTCTCGCCCGAGCGCTGCGGCCCCCCCTCGTAGCGGGCCCGGCGCCATTGAGGGGAGGGCTCTCGTCCGTGCGGCGGACGCTGTAGTAGGCAGCGGGGGCAAGGCCTTAGGGTGGTTGAAAACGGTTGAAACGTTGTGCCTGTTCAATAAATTCTTTTGAAATCCGCAGTGCCCTGGAACCTTCTCCCTTTTTTATTTATATAGCGCCATAAATATACATAGCGCTTCACAGTAGTAATACATGTTGTAATCATATAAATAACTAATATAAATAACAGGTCATGGGAATAAGTGCTTCAGACATAAGAGTAACATTAAGGAAGAGGAGTCCCTGCTCCGAGGAGCTTACAATCTAATTGGTAGGTTGGATAACGTATAGAGACAGTAGGAGGGAATTCTAGTAAGTGCATCTGCAGGGGGCCAAGCTTTATGTATCATGTGTCCAGGATTATCTACAGTGCTATTCATATGCTTTAAGCAAATGTGTCTTAAGGTGGATAGAGAGGGTGCTAGTCGGGTATTGAGGGGAAGGGCATTCCAGAGGTGCGGGGCAGTCAGTGAGAGGTTTAAGGCGGGAGAGGGCTTTAGATACAAAAGGGGTAGAAAGAAGACATCCTTGAGAAGACCGCAAGAGTCGGGATGGTGCATAGCGAGAAATTAGGGCTGAGATGTAAGGAGGGGCAGAGGAGTGTAAAGCTTTAAAAGTGAGGAGGCGAATTGAGTGTGAGATGTGGGATTTGATCGGAAGCCAGGAGAGGGATTTCAGGAGGGGAGACACAGACAGATTTAGGAAAGAGTAGAGCGATTCTGGCAGCAACGTTTAGTATAGATTGTAGGGGAGACAGGTGAGAGGCAGGAAGGCCAGACAGCAGGAGGTTACAGTAATCAAGACGGGAGAGAATGAGGGCTTGAGTCAGAGTTTTAGCAGACGAGTAACAGAGGAAAGGGCGTATCTTTGTTATATTGCGGAGGAAAAAGCGACAAGTTTTAGAAACATTTTGAATGTGAGAGAGGAATAGTGTGACCCCTAGGCAGCGTGCTTGGGCTCCTGGGTGAATGATCGTATTTCCAACAGTAATGTGGAAGGAGGTAGTAGGGCCATGTTTGGGAGGAAGTATAAGGACCTCTGTTTTTGCCATGTTAAGTTTTAGTAGGCGGATGTGATCATTTGCTCCAGTTTTGATGGACTTTGCAGTTTCATCAAGCCTTTTTAAGGCATTCAGGACCCTAAAAATGGCTTTTGCTGGAGAGGAGGACAAGACATCTGTTTCAGGATCTGGGAAACGAGCTCTACAGTCTGAGGAGGCTGAAAAATAAAAGGACAAACTTGGGCAAAAGTATTTACACCTATTCATTCGCTCAGTTAAATTGGGGCAAATATAGTGAACTTAAGTAAAATAGGAACGTATGATATTATCTGTTAATGCCGCATTCCCTACGATATTTATGCAAAAATAAAGACTGACGGACAATGTTGGCATAGGGTTAGTGCAGCGGTTTTCAATCCTCCTTTTGGTTAAGGAACCCTAGAATTAGAACCTCTTCTCCTGTCTCCCTCCTTCCACCCCCTTAGTGTTGCTCTCTTTTATATAGGTCTCTCTGAAATGTTTTGATATTTAGTGGTGGAACTTATTCCCCCGTTTTGCTTTGTCCATCTACTTCTAGAAAGATGATGACATAGAAGATGGGGACTTACCTGAGCACAAAAGAGCTCCACCTCCTGTGGACTTCTCCAAGATTGATCCCAGTAACCCAGAGAGCATCTTGAAGATGACAAAGAAGGGCAAGACTTTAATGGTCTTCGTGACGGTGTCTGGAAACCCAACTGAGAAAGAAACGGAAGAAATTACAAGCCTGTGGCAGGGCAGCCTTTTCAATGCAAACTATGATATCCAGAGGTTTGTGGGGGGTGGGGGAGGTGGTTTAGGAAGAACTTATTCATTGCCCAATAGCTACTTAACTTTCTCAGACGCTAGTATTCAAATCTATTGTTCATGGGTTAACGCAACATTGCCATCAGCAATTTTTTTTTCTTTTTTGAATATTTTTGTTGTCTAGAATGGGGGGAGGAGTGATTTCTGGAGATTATCTGAGGTCATTGACCTCCCATGGACATCCCAGTTGCCAAGGGTTTTGTACACCAGGCAAGAATAGTGTGTGTGTCCTGGTTGTACAGTAGTGTGAAAAACATCTCTCTTTTGGGATGGTGGGAGTTGCAGCATTCTGGTAGATGACAAAAATCAACAGGTCATGGTGACAGCTTTTTTTCTTTTATTTTTTTCTTATATGCTCATTTCCAAAGTACTTTGCTTAAAACCTTTTACGTTTCCCCTTTTCACCATAGATTCATTGTTGGTGCGAATCGTGCAATCTTTATGCTTCGGGATGGAGGATACGCTTGGGAGGTTAAAGACTTCCTTGTAAGCCAGGAGAGGTGTGTGGATGTGACAGTGGAAGGCCAGGTATTTCCTGGCAAAGGAGGAGATGGCATTTCAAAAATCAAAAATCAAACTAAACCAGAGAAGAAAAATACTGAAAGCAAAAAATCCAAAGCATCTCAAGAAAGTAACAGAGCATCAACACAAAAAGAGGATTTATGACAACTGGCAGCAAATTTATAAACTCGATCAGCAAAATTGTTCTGAAGGAAACCATGCCTGGATAATTGCCAATAAAACTCCGTGCTGTTATTAGTACTATTCACTCTGAGTGCAAAGTATGTTGTATGACTTGGTTTCTTTAGTAAAAACATTTGTATTTTTTTATTTTAAATCTAAGGGTAAGAAGATACTGGAGGGTGAGGGCAACTAATATATTCAGCGTGGGGGTCAAATGGCTAATGAGCAGGTCAGCTTTGTACACCCGCTGCCTTCACCAACATTTACTACAAAAATAAAAAATAATGGAATTTCTGTGGGTTACATTTCAGGTGCCTGCATCTGCAAAGTATGTTCTTCACTTTAACTCCACTGTTACTTTTCTGCCTGTTTGTAAAGTACTTGGTGAGACCAACAATGAGCTGGAAATCTCCATTTGAAAATACAGCCTTTTTCTAACACAGTATTTTGTTACTTGATTACTTTGTTACTGCACTGAGGAGCAGAAGGTGAAACCAATTGCCTGAGTGTTTGCAATTATTCGAACAAAGCCAAGTGACTTACTAAACATTAACTCTATCATTGATCAACCTGGTCTCAACTGGTTAAGCTCCAAACTTAAACTTGGCGATTTCTTTTAATTTTTCAGATGCAGCTTTTTTTTTTTACTGAAAATGAATGCTGATTTAAACCTGGTACATTGTATTAAACTAAACAATCCATGTTCTGAGAAGATGTTGCTTTAGGCAGCGCTTATAGTGCCGGCGACGCGACGGTGCTGTCGCAGCAAAACAAATGCATTGTCGCCGTTGCGTGCGCTTGGTGCACGCGACAGAGCGACAGGCTACCAGAAATCTGGTACACAGGCTACCAGAAAAGTACAACTTTTGCAAATGGCGATGGGTGACGTCATCGGTCGCGTCGCCGGCACTATAAACACGGCCTTAGTTTAATAGTCTGCTTATTCCATTATTTTTCCTTATTCGGTTACATTTTTATGTTTGTCCTAAGTCATTTATTTCCAGTTAGTAAAGTGATGGTGGGAGATGCCTTAGAAGGTGATGTTTTGTTTGGCTGATGTGTTGTGCTTTAATCTTTAATAGGGGACAGTGTCTGGTATTGGCTCTGCTGGAGCTGCCAGGCACCCATACCGCTTATACCAATGTTTAGTTGGCATTGATCTGGTTTCATGGTAGTTTGCACTGTTGCTTCCTATTATTGGTCGGTTGGTGGCAAATGCAAGGGCATGAATACCATTCAATATGATGTCTAGATCAATTGTAATATGATTGTTTAAAGACTTGGTTCCACCTCGGGGATGTTGGGCTACCTTTGGATAACACGTCACTGAATTGTTGACACTGTTTTTTAATGAAGATTCCACAAGTGGTGGAAGAGCCGGTGAGGTAACGCATAGGCCATTACCTGGAGCCGGTGAGGTAACGCGCATAGGCCATTACCTGGAGCCGGTGAGGTAACGCGCATAGGCCATTACCTGGAGCCGGTGGGGTAACGCGCATAGGCCATTACCTGGAGCCGGTGAGGTAACGCATAGGCCATTACCTGGAGCCGGTGAGGTAACGCGCATAGGCCATTACCTGGAGCCGGTGAGGTAACGCGCATAGGCCATTACCTGGAGCCGGTGAGGTAACGCATAGGCCATTACCTGGAGCCGGTGAGGTAACGCGCATAGGCCATTACCTGGAGCCGGTGAGGTAACGCGCATAGGCCATTACCTGGAGCCGGTGAGGTAACGCGCATAGGCCATTACCTGGAGCCGGTGAGGTAACGCGCATAGGCCATTACCTGGAGCCGGTGAGGTAACGCGCATAGGCCATTACCTGGAGCCGGTGAGGTAACGCGCATAGGCCATTACCTGGAGCCGGTGGGGTAACGCGCATAGGCCATTACCTGGAGCCGGTGAGGTAACGCGCATAGGCCATTACCTGGAGCCGGTGTGGTAACGCGCATAGGCCATTACCTGGAGCTGGTGGGGTAACGCGCATAGGCAATTCATGGAGCTGGTGGGGTAACGTGCATAGGCAATTCCTGGAGCCGGTGGGGTAACGCGCATAGGCAATTACCTGGAGCCGGTGGGGTAACGCGCATAGGCAATTACCTGGAGCCTATGATTTTCATTGCAGACAAATGCTGATGCCATGGTTAACTTTAGCTATAGAGAGAAGTCATGTTATTGATGAAGGTAACCTCATCAAAATAAGAGCACTTACACCACGAGAGAGGGAGAGGGAAAAACCTCAAGCTTCCTGCTACGTCCTCATTGTTTCTGGTTCTAGTGCCAATGTTTATCTACTTTTTTTTTTTCTGCACAAAATATGGCGCTAGGGGGACCAAAAAGGTCCTATACAAATGCACTCGCTGTGAGATAGATTAAAGGACTATATACAAATGCACTCGCTGTGAGATAGATTAAAGGACTATAGACAAATGCACTCGCTGTGAGATAGATTAAAGGACTATATACAAATGCACTCGCTGTGAGATAGATTAAAGGACTATATACAAATGCACTCGCTGTGAGAGATTAAAGGACTATATACAAATGTACTCGCTGTGAGATAGATTAAAGGACTATATACAAGTGCATTATGTAGGACCCTTTTTTGGTCCGTCTGAGGCCATATTTTGCGTATAAATGACTTATTTCCTACTTGCAACACAATTTACATTGATCAGTAATGTGTTGAGCGGTCAGGTCACCATAAGTGCTTATCTACACCTCCATTGCTAATTTTCATTGTTCTCAGGTTGTCCTTTTGGAAGAGTTTAATAAACAATTGCTAATCGCATTAATGTGGGGAAAGCATCAAAAGGAAATAGGAATCTCTTATTAACTTATTCAGAAGCCACATGAACCACCTGGTTTTGCGGTTTTCACTTCTCTGTTCTTTAAGGTGCCTACATTAATAATGGTAGTAACGGGGAGGGGGGGGGTGGGGTGGTGGTAAAACCTACTGAACCAACCACTGTTCCAAGCTTTGTAACTTCTCAGCCCTTCATCGGGTATGGTAGAAACACAATATTTATATGCATTGTATAAATTAACAATGTCATTCATACTGCGTGTGAAGTCGTTTGTTTAGGTCATGAGACTTTTAATGTCTAGTTTTTACACAATGTTTATAAAGACACATTCTTATCACACATCTAACTGATGAGTCAAAGAAAATAAACACTTAATGTGATTAAAACAGAGTTATCATAGTGAACAGATATTAATAGATCTGAGTACGTATGAGAGATGAATGATGCAGGTAGATATTTTGAAGTAATATATATATATTATAGGGGGGGTTGCCAGTGGTATAAACAAAAATAAGGCTACGCTTATAGTGACGGCCACGCGACAGTCGGGCTATGGTAGCTGGAAAAATCAAATAGAGATGACTTTCAGCGATCGTGACCAAACCGTCGTGTGCACTTATAGTAAGCACAGCCTAAGGAGTAGTGCCCAAAATTGTACTCCATATTCAAGGTGTGGTCTTACTAATGCTTTGTAAAGGGGTATAATTATGTTTACTTCCCTTCCATCCATTGCCCGTTTAATGCAAGATAACTTGTTTGCCTTTGCAGCTACTGCATGACATTGGGCATTATTGCTAAGCCTGCTGTCTACAAGCACTCCTAAATCCTTTTCCATCAAGGATTCCCCCAATATATCTCCATTTAATTTGTAAGTCGCCTTTTTATTCTTGCATCCCAAATGCATAACCTTACATTTATCTGTATTAAACCTCATCTGCCATTTACCTGCCCACGTTTCCAGTCTCTCCAAGTCCTTCTGAAGAGAAATTACATCCTGCTCTGATTCTATTACCTTACACAATTTAGTATCATCAGCAAAGATGGAGACTTTGCTCTCGATGCCAACCTCAAGGTCATTAATAAACAAGTTAAAAAGCAGGGGTCCCAGTACCGATCCCTTAGGTACTCCACTCACAACCTTAGCTCAACCTGAAAAAGTTCAATTTATGACAAGGCTCTGTTGTCTGTCCTTCAACCAGTTTTCAATCCAGGTGCATATATTTGTACTGAGTACAATTTGCTTTATTTTGTACACCAACCTTTTGTGTGGAACCGTATCAAAAGCCTTTGCAAAATCTAAGTAGAGCACATCAACTGCTTTACCCTGGTCTAAATTCCTACTTGCCTCCTCAAAGAAACAAATAAGGTTAGTTTGGCATGATCTATCCTTCATAAATCCATGCTGACTATTACTAATAATTTTGTTTTCCATTAGGTATTCCTAAATATTATCCCGTATTAAAACCTTCAAGTAGTTTCCCCACTATTGAAGTCAGGCTTACAGGTCTGTAATTCCCCGGTTGTGATCTAGCTCCCTTTTTAAATATAGGCACCACATCTGCTTTACACCAATCTTGTGGTACTGAGCCTGTGGAAATGGAGTCCTTGAATATTAAATGTAATGGATTGGCTATTACTGAACTTATTTCCTTTAGAACTCTTGGATGTATGCCATCGGGGCCAAGTGCCCTATTAATTTAAATTTTTTTCAAGCCGCCTATGAACTTTTTCCTCAGTTAACCAATTGTTCATTAATATGGAGGTTGTGGCTTCTTCCTGTGGCACTACAATTGAAATTGATTCTTCCCTGGTAAACACAGAGACAAAGAATTTGTTTAATAGCTCTGCTTTTCCCTTATCGCCAATTATCTGCCTACCCATCTCACACTGAAGGGGTCCTTTTTTTTTTTCCCCCTCATTTTTTGTTATTAAGGTACTTAAATAACTTTTTAGGGTTGATCTTACTTTCTACTGCAATACTTTTTTCATTATCCTTTTTTGCTAATTTGATTGCCCTTTTGCAATTTTTGTTACATTCCTTATAATTCTGATACGATGTCTCCGTCCCTTCTGACTTAAAGAATCTAAACGCCTTCCTCTTCTTGTCCATTTCCTCCCCTACCTGTTTATTTAGCCACATTGGTTTTGACATATTTATTTTATACTTATTACCCATGCGTATACACTGATAAGTGTGCGCTTCTAACAATGTTTTCGACTGCCCATTTATCTTCTACATTTTTTCCCAGCAAAAGCATCATCACAATGTATTTACTTGTAGATTAATCCTCAGTTTATTAAAATCTGCCTGTCTAAAGTTTAAGGTCTTTGTTGAACCCAAGTAATCTGGGTTTTTTTTGATCATTTATTTCAAATGAGACCATGTTTTATGATCACTGTTACTCAAATGTTCCAGTACTTGAATATTTGTTATTACTTCTACATTGTTTGATATGACCAAATCCAGTATTGCCCCTCTCCTCGTTGGTTCCTCAATAATTTGGGTCATGTAATTGTCTTTAAGCACCCCCAAAAACCTGTTTCCTTTTGTTGTAATGCTAATCTCATTGCCCCACTCTGTCTGGATAATTAAAATCACCCATTATGCAAACATGACCTCGTTTTGATGCCTTCATTTGCAAAAGTATTTTAGCTTCCTCAATCTCACAGATATTTGGTGGTTTATAGCATATTCCCACAAACATTTTCTTTATACTTTTACCTCCACTGCTAATTTCTATCCACAAGGTCTCTACATTTTCATCATTCCCTTCATAGGGTTTTTTGGATATTGGCATAGCCGCCTTATTTCCCCCACAGGGTGCTTTTTTATTTTATTTTTTACCAATACTACTTGTTACAACAGTGGCGATCGGTATACCTAGCTCATCACACGTCTTTACATATGATCCAGAGTCCTATCATAGTACTCTATATTGGATCAGAGCTGCATATTTTTCTTTGCACTATTTTTAATATCCTTTATTTTAACATTCTAGATTTAACCATTAGAATGTATTTTAACTAAATGATCAATCTACCAGTTCAGTGGGGAGAGTGCTACAAACTAGGTTCCTGTTTTTGTATAGTAACAGATGTTAAAAACAAGATAGCCATCTAAGGCCGAGATTATACTCGCGATGGTGCTTGCGCGGCCGACAAACAAATGGTGTAATCACTATGCGGGGCCGCTCCTAGTGCACACACACGACGGAGCTCAATGCCGCCACCGCGTTTTGAAAAGATTATTTTGTCTTTTCAAGTGCGGCCACGTGACGTCAGTGTCACGTGAGCGGTTCAGCCAATGAGGGCGAAACAGATTTGTGACGTCTACCCATCGCCTCCCTATTCTCCTGCAATCAAGTTCACATATCACTGCGGCGTGAGGTTATGCGGTCTGTCGCTCGCAGGTAAGGACTATAATCTTAGCCTAAGGCAGATAAACTGTCTGTGAGCAGAAATGTAAATGACCAAAGCACACATATAAAACAGGCCACCAGAGGGCAGTGCATGGTTTTGGAGACATGCGGTTTATTCACAATACAATGCTGTCATACTATTTATTAAACCTTAGTCAAATACTTTGGCAATGGAAAAATATCATGTTTGTGGTGATAAAGTTGGAGCAAAATTATATTTCCACTTTGACATTGCTATGACACTTTTTTGTTATTGTTTCTATTTATATGCAATCTCCTGCAGGAGAGTCCTCTTCCCTTCCCCTGATAGATTGCAGTCTCAGGCAGAAGATACAGTATAGTGAAACAGAAACATTTTATTATACACTGCAGGCTTCACACAGCATACACAGCAACCATTAGTAGGGCTTAGGGCTTTCACCCTCAGGATGTCCCTGGACCTGCACTCCCAGCCTAGGGCACCAGAAGCAGTCCTAGCTCTTCTCTTACTCCGTGGTAGAGTAAGTGGAATAGTCTCCCGCCGCTCCCCTAAGGGAGGGCCCACAGATTGGCAGAGCCCTGCACAACTGTTTTGGGTAGACTGGCCTCTCTCAAAGGTAGAGGCAAACTGGCTAAATCAGGAAGTGCAGCTCCTTAAGTACAGGAAAAGCAAGAACCAGTCTTGAGTCCCTGTGACGATGGGGAGGATGTGGCCCGGGATTAAAGGGGTTACACCCCAATTGGCCACCCTCTACCCTCACCTGGGAAGCAAGGGGTTAACTGGACTGAGGTCCAGTAATGTGTTTTTACCTCGCTTCAATATCCAAATGCTTATTCCCCTGTGTAACTGTATTGTGTTATCCTAGTGTCTGCACCACACACACACTGGGGCTTAAGGGGTTAATGAGCTACAGTTTAAGAAAATACAAATGTGGTGTGTCTTTTCAGAAATATCTGGGCTTCAAAAGGCTTGATTGAAGTTTGGGTGTGAAAAGGTACAGAGGGGGTTTGGTGTATGTTAACATATATTGCTGGGAGACAGCTAGGAAAGGAGGTCTGGGGCATTGGGTGTGAAATCTAACACCAGGTGACAAATGTCCACTACCCAGGGGTCCCTGCTTCAAAGGGTGTATTGATGGGGGCCAGGGGTGCGGTTACGCAAGCAGATATCAGAATGAGTGACCGTATTAAATATAAGAATATTATGAGATGTCCTCGGCTGAACGTGCTAAGAGTTACATATGTGTATTCGTGGGACTGACTCGCACATAAGGAATACAAACACCTGATGTTTAGCCGGTCCTAACAGACAGATATCAATATCTCTCTTAATTTTAATATTACACTGTAATATTTAGTCTCGTTGGGAGCGTCATGCGTGCCGGAATGTATTAATATGTCTCGCGTGTCGGTAGGTATTACTGAACTGAAGTTATGAAGTTATTTAGATAGGAAAAGCAGTTTGTAAACGACCTTGGGTGGGAGGAGTTTTACTCTGAGGAAAACTGTCAAGCTCACCACTGATTTATGAGAGGCACTGGGTTTAGGTTGTGTTCAATGGGAAATAATTGTATAAGAACCAGGCTCAGCCTATGGCTTTTGTCTTTCATGTCTTTTCGTGTCTTGGGATTATGAAGATTGCTGTATGAACTGCCAGTCTAGATTTGACTGTTTCATCATTTCCATCTTAAGTGAGTGTCCATATTTTGTCTGTTATTTGCATATCTCGTGTGTTCACCTTTATCAAGGAATAAATTATATTTTATCATATCTAAGTCTCGTACCAGTTCAACCCAGGTATTTTGTGTAAATTGCAGCCTGTCATAAGTCACCGTGACAGTCCCTGATTGGACACAAGGCCTGGTTGCACCTCCCTCTCTGTGACTCACTGAAGCTGCATAGGAGTGGGGGAAACCTATGATTACTCCTGTCATGCCTGCTCTACTAGGGCTGGCTACCAGGAGGGCAGACTGGTAGCCAGTAAAAACCAGGAATGGCTACATGTACAATAAGCAGAATCTTGTGTAACTGAAGTGATTAAATCAGCTGAGCAAACTTGTGTCAATACTTGATATCCTAGCTGTGTATACCAGTGTCAAGGTGTCCTAGTAATATCTAATCTAACTGTATACAGTACAACAAAGCTCTTCAACTGGCTGCCCACCAAGGGCCTTCATGTGGCCCGTGGACTCTCAGCTGGCTAAGGAACAAGTATAAAATTAGCGGGGGCAACGTGCAATTTTTACACTAAAACTCAATTGTAAAGTGTGTGTCTCACTGTCACATATAGGTTTCCATCACTTACAATTCATTATGAGACAATGAGCACCATTGGAAATGGAAGAGCCAACATGGAATCTCAGCAGCTCTTCGGTGCATCTGATCCCTAGCCCCACCAACTGGAACTCACAGCACTGCGTCTAAGTGCACCGTCGTGATGATGTAAACCTCTACGCGTTTCGCATGTACAGCGGGCTTCATCAGGCGTAATGTCAATGGGATATCAAGTCCCTTATATACCCATACATACTGTAAGCAATTACATAATAATAAAAAAACACAATCAACAATGTGTACATAATCAATACATCATTCACAGGGAAAAAAATCCAGATGTTAAACTAAATAATAAAGACATCCATATGTAAACTTAACGAATATCATATTAATATCACCAAGTGTGTACAAACGAGCAACAATACATTCATTATAATCACAGTGAACAAACAACATGTAAACAACATAGGCATTATTTACAGCAAAACTAAATGTGTGTGTCCGCTTCTAGGGAGATTACATGGGGGGGTGTATATCGCTACTCTGCACGGGTTACCTTGACTCGGGCTGGATCCAGGCGGCTGGGCGATGAAGTAACAAGGTTAGAGAATAATGGGCACCGGGAACTGTTGAAGTACAACAGTCATTTATTCATGTCACTATGGACTGGAACCGCTCATACACATTAATAACGCTGTACGGTACTTTATAATAGACAGACATGAACGCAGTTCTTCCATTAGTGCCCACTCAACACGTCAATGAAGGTACTTGGACTTAGTTGCTCTGAGTAAATGTGGGACATGGCCCACCTTGTTCTTCGGAACTATCATTGGTATTAATGATTATGGATTCCCTACGGAAATCCTGAAGGGTCTTTTCTTTCTTGACCCAATACCTTTTGCCTGTTTGGGAACTGCCACTTCTATACAGACTGATGAGGAATATTAGCACTGATCCACACCCGGGAGCCATCTTTCCTGAGGCCCTCTATGGCATGCCGTATTCCTTTTTATTACTTATTCTGGATTCCATTTCTACTTTCAGGGATCCTAACTTAACAATGGGTACTGTTCTGTTCCTATCTACAACATAATCAAGGGGACCTGGTCTACACTATTAATTTAGAACTATTACTGATCTACTCTCCCCGAGGCACCTCTTCTCATGTTCTCCTGGAACCTAACCGTAGTCCCTCCTAGAATAACCAGAATAGTCCCTCCTACTTATATACCCCTGCGTGATGTCTGGATCCCCATAGCAACCCAGGGTGTGGCCCAGCACACAACAGCTATGTTAGTAACCCTTTGGGAGGGGGGTTACACACACACAGCCACACAGCACAATCCATGTACATAGCGCTTCAATACAGTAATACATGTGACATAATAATATAACACTATAGGAATAAGCTCTTCAGATATAAAAGTAACTTTAGGAAAAGGAGTCTCTGCCCCGAAGAGCTTAGAATTTGTGATCATTGTGGGACCATGGCAACACAGACAGTAAGTCTTGTTCCGTGTGTTTGTGGTTATATAAATCTCATATAAAAATATTACTTGTGAGCACATTCACGTCTTTGACAGAAATTACATGCAAATGAGCACACAGTGCCACCTTTTGTCTCAAGACCACATTACATTGTTAAACCCTTAAGCCAATGCATGCTGCTTTAAACACTTAAATAATGTGTGATATATATATATACAGTTGTGTGAAAAAGAAAGTACACCCTCTTGAATTCTATGGTTTTACATATCAGGACATAACAACAATCAACTGTTCCTTAGCAGGTCTTAAAATTAGGAAAATACAACCTCAGATGAACAACAACACGACATATTACACTGTGTCATGATTTATTTAACAAAGTGCAGCCTTACACTATGTTCCGCCAGTAAAACTTAGATACAGGCATACCCCGCATTAACGTACACAATGGGACTGGAGCATGTATGTAAAGTGAAAATGTACTTAAAGTGAAGCACTGCCTTTTCCCCACTTATCGATGCATGTACTGTACTGCAATTGTCATATACGTGCATAACTGATGTAAATAACGCATGTGTAACAGGCTCTATGGTCTCCCCGCTTGTGCACAGCTTCGGCACAGGTAGGGAGCCAGTATTGCTGTTCAGGACGTGCTGACAGGCACATGCGTGAGCTGCCGTTTGCCTATTGAGCGAGATGTCCTTACTCGCGAGTGTACTTAAAGTGAGTGTCCTTAAACCGGGGTATGCCTGTAGTTGCTCTCCACTCCTCACATATGGTTAGGCACTCCTTACACAGTCAGCTGTGGGACATGAATGACACACAACAGGGTATATATATATATATATATAGTGACAGAAACCAGGGGATGGTAATAAATTCCATATATAGGGCTCCCAGGATACTGAACAGTTTCTATCCTGTTTGGCCTGGGAGTGCAGCCTCATAATACATGCACTCCATCCCACAGTTTGGCAAGTGCTGGAACTGAGGGGTGAGGGATCCAGACCAGAGTTTGTCTGCTGCCTGATTTCTGTCACCTGTCATGCTAATTAGAAATCAGGTATTTAAGACTGATTTCCTGTTTCCTCTCCCCTCTCCCCAAGAGCCTGGAGACAGGAAGGCTGCTAGAAGCAGAGAGGGGAAAAGCCTCTCCCCAAACAGGTTAAATGATTCTGTTCCTTTTTGTCTAAAACTGAAAAGTACCTTGTTTTGTTGTTGGAAGTGGAAAAGCCACTTCCACCCTGAGTTAGGGAAAATCTAAGTTAAGTCATCGCTCAGGTGAGCAGCTTTTTGTTTTGATGTGTTTCTGTTGTATGCACTGTGGCAGTCTCAGTGCCTGGGACTGAATAAACCAGGCATTGTCTGTTTAAAGGAACAGTACGTGACGCCTCATCATTTAAACTACCCTAAAAGACCGTGTTCTAACAGTCCCGGACAGACGGCGGAGCCCCGGAGTAAGCCGTTTGTCACATATGGTGGAGAATGCGGGCAGAACACTAAAAGGTCTGCGGGTTAAAGAACTTAAAAAAAAAAAGGTTTTTTTCTCTCCAAACAAGATGGAAGACGTGGTGAATGCGCTGGTACGCAATGTCGCTGTCCAGAAAGACGCGAATGAAACCCAGCAACAGCTGTTCATAAACCAGCAACAGACGAATGCAGCCCTGCAAGAGGCGAATGCAGCTCTGCAAATCGCGAATGCAAACCAGCAAGAGACAAACCGCTTGCTGAGAGAGGAGCAACAACGGTTCACTCAGGGCTTACAGCAGGAACTCGAGATCCTGAGGGGGACTATCAGTAACCTTCCACTGGCAGAGGCAGTCCCAGTCCCGAAAATGATCAGGGCAAGCCACTACCTTCAGAAGATGGGGCCCTCGGATGATGTGGAAACCTATCTTCTCACGTTTGAACGCACGGCACAGAGATAGGGATGGCCAGAAGCTGAGTGGGCCAGTCTAATCGCACCCTTCCTAAGCGGCGAATCCCAGAAGGCTTACTTTGATCTAGAGCCAGCCAAAGCTAACGTCTATGCAAAACTGAAGTTCGAGATCCTCGACCGCCTCGGCGTAACCACGGCTGTTCGTGCCCAAAGGTTCCACGCATGGTCCTTCACAATGGATAAAGCCACCCAAAGCCAGATGTATGACCTCATCCACCTCGCTCGGAAGTGGCTACAACCCGGGATCAACTCAGCAAGCCACATCGTGGAACGGTTGGTCATGGACCAGTTCTTGAGGAAACTTCCCTCTGCCCTACGCCGTTGGGTCAGTCAGAGTGACCCCCACAATGCAGACGAGCTTGTGGCCCTCGTAGAAAGGTACAATGCAGCAGAAGAGCATCCGCAACCCATAGTCGTGGAGCAACCCCACTACCCAAGGTTCCAGGACTCTTCCAGAGATGGTAAAAGGGTACCAGGGTTAAGGGGGTCTGAAGAGCGACGACCGCCTTCACACAGCACCAGCAACAGTGGCTCGCACACTAAGGGCAACAGCCAACATGGGGAGCCGAAAAAAGGCTCTAAGTGGGACACAGACTATGTACCTAAATGTGTAAATTGTTATGAGAGGGGCCACACCGTGAAAGTCTGCCCACTAAATGCTGAACCCATGCAATGCAACAGCGTGGAACCTTATTCGTTGTGGTCCCAATGTATGGGCCCTAGCCCAGAGGACCCCTTAAATAACCATCTGTGGGCATTTGTAAAGGTTAATGGTAAGAGGGTTCGGGCACTTCTTGACTCTGGGAGCATGGTCACACTAGTGTCCAAATACCTGTTGCCCATTAAGAAGAAACAGGTAAACAGTTCACAAAGAGTGGCAATTTGTTGTATACATGGGGATAATCATGAATATTCAACTGTTGATGTTTTTTTTAAACAGAGTTTGGTTCTTTGGATTTCAAAGTGGGTATTGTACCCAAACTGGCACATGATGTGTTAATAGGGACCGACAGGGACCGACTTTCCCCATTTTCTAAAAATGTGGTCCTCCTCTCAGAATAGCGCCCAGAGTTCAATAGCGGACCATAACGAAGTAACAGAAGAAACAAATCCTTTCCCTTTTTCAGAAATAGAGGTTGACGAGGGCCCAAATAAGAAGGGGGAAAAGGAGGAGTGCTGTAAAATTCCCTTCCCCATGGCTACCTTGGTAGGGAATACCCCAAATCAAGATGTTGAACAGGCGCTTACCACCCCAGAACAGGATAAGACCCTCGCTGACCTAGAGGTCAGTCCTGGGAGTTTTAAGAAGGCCCAGTGGGAAGACCCCACATTAGCGGTAGCAAGGGGGAATATACGGGACCAGAATAGTACTCCTGGCCAACCAGATAGGTCACTTGCCTACCCCTACTTCGAGGTAGAGAATGACCTAGTATATCAAGTTGATAAAAGGAAATCAGTTACAACTAAACAATTGTTGGTACCACGGACATTCCGTAACGTAGTATTACACCTCGCACATAGTCACCCATTGGGGGGGGACACCTAGGGGTGGAAAAGACAAAAGAAAAGGTTATCCGAAGCTTCTATTGGCCTGGGGTTCTGGCAGAAATTACAAATTATTGCTCCTCATGCCCAGAATGTCTGATCACCGCCCCGTTCAAAGCGTACCGTAGCCCATTGGTACCCCTTCCCATAATAGAGGTGCAATTTGACCGGATTGCTATGGATCTAGTAGGACCCCTAATAAAGTCCGCTAGGGGACATCAGCATATATTAGTAATATTAGATTATGCCACCCGATATCCGGAGGCAGTTCCCCTACGTAGCACCTCTGCTAAAAACATAGCAAAAGAGTTAATAGTTCTGTTTTCCCGGGTCGGAATTCCTAAAGAGATCTTATCTGACCAAGGAACACCATTTATGTCCCAAGTAACAAAAGAGTTATGTAAACTCCTAAAAATCAAGCATCTCAGAACCTCAGTCTATCATCCACAAACAGATGGTTTAGTGGAACGGTTCAATAAAACCTTAAAAGAGCATGTTACGCCGGGCGGTCGATAAGGATGGGAAAAACTGGGATTGTTTGTTACCATACCTGTTATTTGCCATTAGGGAAGTTCCCCAATCATCCATAGGCTTCTCCCCATTTGAACTATTGTATGGCCGACACCCAAGGGGCTTACTGTATATAGCCAAAGAGACTTGGGAACACGAGGTTACCCCTTACAGAAGTGTAATAGAGCATGTTGCCCAGATGCAGGACCGCATAGCTGCAGTCCTACCTATAGTGAGGGAACACATGGAAAAAGCTCAAGAAGCACAGAGGAATACGTATAATAAGGGTTCTAGGGTCAGAATTTTTTTTCCAGGCGATAGGGTGCTAGTTCTGGTTCTCACCGTAGAGAGTAAATTCCTTGCTAAGTGGCATGGGCCATATGAGGTCTTGGAAAGAGTTGGAGAAGTAAATTATAAGGTGAGACAGCCAGGTAGGAGGAAACCTGAGCAAATTTACCATATAAACCTACTCAAGCCGTGGAAAGATAGAGAGGTCTTGTTAACCCTAGTACCCCCAGGTCAGTCAGAGAATCGAGAAACTGACCCAGAGGTTAGCATAGCTGAAACCCTGTCCGTTCATCAGAAACGAGAGGTTCAGAATTTAGTGAGAAGAAACAAAGAAGTCTTCTCTACACAGCCAGGTAGAACTAGCGTAATTGAACATGACCTAGTCTCTGAACCGGGGGTCCGAGTTAACCTTAAACCGTACCGAATCCCAGAGGCCAAAAGAGAGGCTATAAATTTAGAGGTTAAAAAAATGCTAAAACTAGGTGTAATTGAGGAATCCCAAAGTGGGTGGAACAGCCCTATAGTTTTAGTCCCAAAGCCAGATGGTACAACAAGGTTTTGTAACGACTACCGGAAACTAAACGCTGTGTCAAAATTTGATACTTATCCTATGCCCAGGGTAGATGAACTTGTAGAGAGACTGGGCAAAGCCTGATATCTCACAACCCTAGAGCTACACTGGCGACACACTTTATTCGAGCTCGGCTAGTACCACGAATTCAGGTATACTCGGGTGTATTGAGGTTTGTGACTGTTTTCTGCCCGAGTGCATTGCGTTATTTTCCAGGCAGGGATTGAAGCATTTTATTCCCGCTGGCTGCAATACTGCACAGTATATATATATATACTGCATTACAATTCATGAATTTATGCCATCTGGTAGACACGCGAAGCATTGCAGCCTATTAAATCCTAATCATTATCATTTAACAGATCAGCCGCCCGTCAGCCAGGCATGAACCATGGCTGGGAAGGCAAACGCAACGGGGCTTGTCAGAGGTGAGGAGCGGCGCATTCCAGGTATCTGCCAGGTACATACTGGGTATTTGCTCGAATAAAGTGTGTCGCAGCATTAACAAAAGAGTACTGGCAGGTTCCCCTAACAGAAAGGGCAAAAGAAAAGACAGCCTTCTCAACCCCAGACGGCCTCTTTCAGTATAAGGTGCTGCCTTTTGGCTTACATGGAGATCCCGCCACATTCCAAAGAATGATGGATAAAATTTTAAAAGCACATGCTCGGTATGCTGCCGCCTACATGGATGATGTGGTAATCCATAGTGAAGATTGGCAATCCCACCTTCCAAAGGTCCAAGTCTGCTGGACTAACTGCTAACCCCGCTAAATGCACTATTGGTCTGGAGGAGGCCAAGTATCTGGGGTATTCTATTGGCAGAGGTTTACTCAAACCCCAAACACTCACAGTAGAGGCGATACAAAATTGGCCAAGGCCAGTTACAAAAATACAAGTAAGGACCTTTTTGGGGTTAATTGGGTACTATAGAAGGTTTATTCCCAATTTTGCAACTAAGGCAACCCCACTAACCGACCTCACAAAAGCAAGAGGACCACTAATGGTAAAGTGGTCCCCCGAAACCGAACAGGCCTTTAGAAGCCTGAAAGAAGCTCTCAGTGCCCAACCAGTTTTGGTCACACCTGACTTCTCCAAAGAGTTCGTAGTCCAAACCGACGCATCTGAGGTAGGGCTGGGCACGGTACTCTCCCAGGAGTCTCAAGGTGAGGAGCACCCATCCTTTATTTAAGTAGGAAACTAAATCCCCAGGAGAAAAATTACTCCATAGTCGAGAAAGAGTGTCTCGCAATAAAGTGGGCTGTAGAGACGCTCAAATACTATCTGTTGGGGAGAAAATTCCGGTTGGTCACAGATCATGCACCCCTCACCTGGATGTGTCAAAACAGGGAGAAGAATGCTAGAGTGACCAGGTGGTTCCTAAGCCTACAACCCTTTAAATTTTCTGTGGAACACAGGTCAGGGCACAAACATGGCAATGCTGATGGGTTGTCAAGGATGCACTCCCTAATATCCATGGTCGCTC
The DNA here is from genome assembly GCF_040206685.1 of Ascaphus truei. Lineage (NCBI taxonomy): Eukaryota > Metazoa > Chordata > Amphibia > Anura > Ascaphidae > Ascaphus > Ascaphus truei. Next base: position 695,203 of record NC_134500.1, read on the forward strand.
ATCCCTCGAGGTCTGAGCTGGGGGGGAGGATATGTGACAGAAACCAGGGGATGGTAATAAATTCCATATATAGGGCTCCCAGGATACTGAACAGTTTCTATCCTGTTTGGCCTGGGAGTGCAGCCTCATAATACATGCACTCCATCCCACAGTTTGGCAAGTGCTGGAACTGAGGGATGAGGGATCCAGACCAGAGTTTGTCTGCTGCCTGATTTCTGTCACCTGTCATGCTAATTAGAAATCAGGTATTTAAGACTGATTTCCTGTTTCCTCTCCCCTCTCCCCAAGAGCCTGGAGACAGGAAGGCTACTGGAAGCAGAGAGGGGAAAAGCCTCTCCCCAAACAGGTTAAATGATTCTGTTCCTTTTTGTCTAAAACTGAAAAGTACCTTGTTTTGTTGTTGGAAGTGGAAAAGCCACTTCCACCCTGAGTTAGGGAAATCTAAGTTAAGTTATCACTCAGGTGAGCAGCTTTTTGTTTTGATGTGTTTCTGTTGTAAGCACCGTGGCAGTCTCAGTGCCTGGGACTGAATAAACCAGGCATAGCCTATTTAAAGGAACAGCACGTGACGCCTCATCATTTAACCTACCCTAAAAGACCGTGTTCTAACAGTCCCGGACAAACGGCGGAGCCCCGGAGTAAGCTATTTGTCACAATACACACACACACACACACACACACACACACACACACACACACACACGGTCTTTAATGGCAACTGGTTGAAGACCCCATGGGCTAAATGATACATTTAGTATTTCTATCAAGCTGGCAAAACAATTGGAATGCAAACATTAAATTATCAAGAAATGACAAAGGCAAGGAAGTTTCGTTTGAATATTTATTCTGATCTTGTTAACATCTTTTGCATAATTCTAACAATGGCAGCGATTCAGATTTTGGAAATCACATATGATAAGTGAAACACTGATGGACAAAGTATCTAAAAATAACCATTTATTTCAAACCTTTACCTCTACAGTATAATAACACATCTAGTCCATTCCCTGGCAATCTAATGAATAAATAAATACAAAATATATCTTTTTCACGTGGTCTATAAGAAATATTGCTTACATACAAAACACTTAACAGTACTTTTACATCTAGTTCCGAAAAAGGACCAGCTATTTCGGTGACAGGAAACAAAACAAGCAAAGATTTTATTTTAGAACATTCAAATTCTGTACCAGTAAAGAGCACATCATGTTCACTGATCCTCGTGCATATTCCAGTATCAAAAGTATTTGGGCAAAGGATGTGTCCATGTCTAACACAAAGAGCCAGATTCACTGAACTCTGCTCGGCTGTTTACCGTTATGGTAAAGCTGTACTCAAAGTAATGTTAACTTGTATTAGCTTCATGTTAAAAGCCTATCCGTACAAACAACGGATGCTAGGGAAAATGAGATGCCAACTATATCCAAATGAGCTGCTAGCATAAGAATCCTCACCAAGCTCAGTTATTGTTCATGCGAAAAGAAATAGCGCTATGTCATACCTACCAGGCACTGAAATAGGACACAAGCCATATTTCAATATCTGGAATTAACAAAAGGGTTAGGTGTCATTTAAATAATGTGCTATTCCCCTCTCCTCCATACGCCCTATTTCAGTGTTTGGCTGAGAGTAACGTCAAGACTTTAATAACGTCGCGTTATCCTGAAATTACATGAACCCAATGCTAATGTGCTTCAGTGCAGCCCTTATTCATCCTTATTCCTGTATATATTGTGTTTTGTGAGTACGTCGTTCGCCTCGGGGTTTAGGACCCTTTAGTGACTCTGGGCCTTATAGTGCAAAGCAAAAAACCCATGGAATACAGAATGCAACGTATCCGGTTTGTCTCAGTAACTACGTATAGAATAATCCATTTTCCTTTCTATGAACATAAATTCAGAAATAACTTGCACGTTAAAAAGTTATACACGGACTTTAGGTTCAGTGCTGGACAATACAGGCATACAGTAGCACAGCAAAAGGACACGAGGAATAGAAGTAAATTCAAGCTGGATTGCTAGAAAACGTTACAAATGCTGTTACTTAGGAATGTCACCGCACGAAGCTATGCTGTATATTTAAAAGCAGATATCTCTACGAACTGGCTTTGGCATGTTCAGGGAGACAATGAAAGGTATGGTATGTATTGGGTACCCCAAATTATAACTTTGTCACAAAAGCGGTAAGCAGCTCTAAGCTGCCGCCAAGTGAGGCTGAAAATGTACTTTATATTCCACCTCCCTGTTTGGCAGCCAATCTATGTTTTAATCAGTGATTTTCATACAAAAGCAAATAATTGCATACAGTGGAGTTCATTTACCAAAGACAAAGTAAATTCACCCAATTTATGCACAGTTATCAAGAAAAAACATTCCCATTGAAATCAATAGTTTATTTTTTATTTTGATAAAGTATTTTTGACCTAGTTTTGCACGCGGGACACTTTGATACTTGTCTAAATGTTTAATGATATAATTACATTACTGCAGCAAGGTAGCTGCATACATTCATCTGGTGCAAATATTTGCTCCACATGTGCCCTGTTTTGCAGCATGGAGACTTCGATACATACCCTGCTTTATCTGGGTAACTTTCCAACACGTAGTAAATGACAAGATTGAGTTTTTAACCTGTAATCTGTATTTATCCAGCCTAGCAGTTTGGGATAACACGACACTCACTGCAGCAGGGAATTCAGGTGTGAAAAAAAGAATGTCATTGGAATAGTGTGGCAGTGTTTGATGCAAACAATGTGAGCCTGAATACGCCTCAAACTACTGAGAAACAGCAGCTACTAAAGTGATTCGTGTGGAAAAAATATCCTCATTTGTACAAGATGAGAAACCTCACCGAATGTATGTTGTCTGGAGATGTTATTTTATATGTCAAGAACAAGGTACAATATCATTTCCATCCCCATTACGGCAGCACCACGTGCGTGGGAAGCTGGCGCAGTGCGTGGAAGGAGCTCGCGGGGCAGAGTTCCTGCGGCAGACTGGTGCTATTTGCAGAGAGCATCTGTGTACAGTCTGTGGGAGGAAAGATTACACGTTCTGTCTCATTAGGACTGGGTCTGCAGTGCTTTCTGTGTCTGGCAGTGATAATAGCAGGAAGACCATCTCTTATCTTCATAATCGCATTTTATTTTCCACAGGGACAGGAACAGCCTGATAGATTTTTGAGGCTTCATCTCCTGTAACCAGCTTGATCCAAACAGGTCGGAACTGACCCTTATAGCCAATGAAAGCCATTTTATCTAAAAGCAATAAAAGAGTCAAGTGAGCAAGTATACTGCATGCAGGGAGGCGGACACACAAACACACAAAGGGTTAAAACATGTAGAGCCATGTTCATTAAGCAATGCTGAACCATAAGACCTTATGACCGATTCAGTGGTCTTATTACTTAGAACCATTTAGTATATATGGCCCAATGTGTAAGGTACTGGGAGGATTGTAGAATATAGTATTGGTATTCCACTTCTATCCCTTCCTTTGGGATTGGCCGGTAACATGTTTAACATGTTGGAAAACTGTTTGCAATGTGTGTGTGTCGTCATATTTACTCAATCTCAAAATGATTCACACTTGGAGTTACACACTCCCACATTTGGATCAAGCTTTTCCTGCTCCTCTGCTGTATTTTGGATAAGTATAAGGAGACGGTTGCTCTCTATTTTGATCCTAGCATCAAAGTTTTATTTTATGTAAACATATTACTGGCTCCTCTGACAGTGAAGGGGTTAAAATGTTTTGTTGAAGACAGCACCTTTTGGTGATACAATTGAAATATATTCTTATATCTATCTTACATTTTAGCATCTATTCATCATGTAAATTTTATACATACATACTGTACATAGTACTGTCCATCATGCAACATATATATATATATATATATATATATATATATATATATATATATATATAGTACTGTACAGTTATAGCTTTTAACCTTTTAACTTCATGTCTGTTTCAGCTCCAAGTTTCCCCAGCACTTTTGTCCATGATCCTTTAAGATATAATCTTCCCTTCGATACAATGACCACGATAGAGCTGAAAACAAACATATTTTGAACTAAGGAAATTCTAATGTAAAATATTTTTTAGCTTAAGAACAATTATATCCATAACAAGTTTGAAGATGCATGTAAAAAAAATTGTATGGAAATACATGGGAGGCTTTTTAATTCATTTTTTAAACGTGTGTGTAACACTTGTTTGAGTAACGTGTGTGTGTAACGTGTGTTTAAGTGACATGTGTCTAAGTGAGGTGTGTGTGTAACGTGTATGTGTGTAAGTAACGTATGTGTGTATCTGTAAGTAACGTGTGTGTGTTTGTGTCAGTGACGAGTGTGTAAGTGAGGTGTGTGTGTGTGTGTAAGTAACGCGTGTGTGTAAGTAATGTGCCTGTGTGGGTGGGTGTAAGTGATGTGTGTAAGTAACATGTCTGTTTCTATAAGCACCGTGTGTGTGCAAGTAACGTGTATGTGTAAGTAACATGTCTGTTTGAGTAAGTACCTGTAAAGTGTTTGTGTGTAAGTAACATACATGTGTGTGTAAGTAATGTGTGTGTGTGTGTGTATGTGTGTGGGCGTAAGTAACGTACGTGTGTGCAAGTAACGTATGTGTAATATTATATATATATATATAATAACACACACCCATATATTTTTTTTTTACATTCATATACACACATATGCATACACACACACATTATAACCCCGGCATCCTTCTCAGTAAAGCCCTTTTTGGTATTTATTTAGTCGACTAAGCAGCTATTATTGTCTACGGGAACTACGGGAGACTTAGAGAGTTCACATTTTAGGGATGAATAAAATAGTGTATTGATGCATTTAATGCAGCGCTAGGTATAAAGCTGTTAAGTGACACCTTCTTATCTCTTCCTGCACTGGCGGCCAACCAACAGCCGTGCAAGTATGTGGCTGGTGCCTAAAGCAAAGTTATCGGGCATTCAGGGTTTTGCTAAATGCTGCTCACATACTCCATCCACTTCCAAGTATGGGTTTCAGCTACCCACAGAAATACAGTGCGTGTCTTACATCTAAAAGGTATAGAGTATGACAGGTGCAATACTCACTTGTCCTTGATATTTGTTACATAGTTTTCTACTTGAGCCGGGATTCCTTGCAGAATTGTGTTTTTGAAGCTCACAGTATCTACAACTTTCCCCTGATTCCCATCTATCACAACCACTTTGATCCCATCATCGTTTATGAAAAACTTTCTGCCGTCCACCTGTTAACACAAAATATTGAGAAAACAATGACTTTAATGCAGCGATAGGGTAACTCTCCTATTATACCTGGGATGGACTTAGAACATATCTCCTCATTAGGATGGTCAATCATGTAATGATTTCCTCCTGAAAATCACAAACTACAAAATGTCAGGTGAATCAATAACTGGAAGTTCTACAAACAAAATATAATTACGTTTGCTGAATTTGACCAACAAAAGGAAGGTAGAAGTGACACCTTTACTGGGGAACTAGTGGATACGATTGCAAGCTCTCAGGATCACAAAGGTCTCTTCTTCATACAGATTTTTTTTTCGTTTGCTGCATTTCAGTAAAGAAACTTCCAAATTGTTCCTAGTCTCCTCAACAATGAAACTTTTATAAGTGAGTAATACGGGTTGGACAATGGGGTTACGTTAGCAAAGTATTCCGGCTGTAAAATTGGAGCAAAAGAATAGAAGCAAATTTACTAAGAAAAAAATATTCCCCTAGAAATTAATAGAATTTTCTTCTTTGAAAAATCTGGTGCAGTATTTTTTGCAGGTGGAAAACTTTGAGAAATGATCGCTTTTGTGGGTATTGTGGTGGGTGAGAGGGCAGTCGAGGCAGACCTAGCCTTGCTTTGTATGTCTACTTGAATGTCTTTACTGCCAAAAGGGGGGAGTTTAAGTTATATTTCTATTAAAAGCAGAAAGAGATCTCAGAATAATAATAATAATACAGTGATGTCTTGATAATATATCATGAGATGTATTTTAATCCATCTGGTGCTTCAGGGGTTAATGGTGCAACCAGTTAGGTTAAAAAAAATACAATATTTGGGGTTTCTGACTTGTGTGAGCTAAAAAGCTATCTGTGTGAGCTAAAAAGGGGCTTGGTTGAAGTTAGGTGCTAAAAATACAAGGCAACGGTTTATGGCCTGGTAACACCCTAGCCAGGCCTAATGTCAAACTGATATTATCTCGAGATAAGGACATGTTCTGCTAGAGATGGTCTCTCTGACATAAACAAAAGGTTTTTCAAAGCATACTCTAGAAGAGGTTTACGGATTACGACAGGTGGTGGGCTTATGTTGTTTCAATGGGAAACAATACTACATAAAACAACAAGGTTTCATGAAAAATAAGATTGCAACAGAGGAGTGTTTGGGCTAAACACGTGATATCTCACGTTCTGTACCAGTGACCTCTCTGGGAGAAAACATATGATATAGGGTGATGTATAGGGTTTTCTTTTATGTTATATCCTTTTTATTTTGAGAAACTGTTCTGCATTTATTGTAATTGTATGTTCTTGTAATCTAAGCACTGTATTTTTATATATATTAAAACATTTAATAAGAGATGCTTTGGGCTCTGAATGAACTGTTGCACGCTCTGGAGAGAGTATTTGTACTTTTGGACACATTTTGCTACAATGGATTTATGTGTATTAAAGTGCATAGAGTTTCTATAATAAACAGGGACCTGGGACCCTGGCAAATATTAATTTGACATCTTTCATTTGCATAATTATCCCGGTGGTAACAGTGTATAGATATGATCGCAATTGAGTAAGGGGTAATATTAACTAATCGGAGGTACCTTGTCCAGTAGAAAGGTGAGTTGGCTAGAGTAGCCGTGTGAATTATCCCTGATTGCAGCTCTAAGTCACATGCCCACTTGTGTGCTGTTCGTGACAGTTGGTATATGGGGTCGAATTTAGGGGAGATGTTACCCATTTGAGGGACCTTTGCAAAGTTGAATAGTTGGGCAGTTTGCAAGTTGTGTATTAACCCTTGTCCATTAGGGGAGATATTGTCCATTTGAGGGACTTTTGCAGAGGTAAAAAGTGGGAGCGCTTGCGAGCAGAGTATTAACCCTTGTCCCATATGCAGGTCGCATGCTCTCAGGTGGGCCGAACGTGACAAGTGTAATATGCGTTTTAAAGGAATGGGGAGGTTTGCTGCTCTCTTCCTTATCTTAACATGAAAGTCTACAACGCAGCAACCCATAGCAGTAATACACCACAATTACGATCATAGAATAAGATGACCGTACCTCAATGTATGCAAAGTCATCCTTCAGGTGGAAGTATCTGGTGTTGTAGGTTTCTACTTTTAGCTCGAGGAAGTGATCCTTCGTCTTCTGCAATAGAATAGAAAACACAGAGTAGTAGGCATGTGGCCGAACCTGCTTATTCTGGGAAATAGTATTTTCACTCCACTGAATGAATGAAAGTTACATAGTGGGATGCAATGCTCAAGGGCACGGTCTACTATATGTTTCCCATATATAAATCTATTGATGATGGTGTGGTAAAGGGGAGGGTATACTTTTACACTGTGCTTACCCCTTACCAGCTTTCACGCATGAAAAAGAATCCTTCTTGTAATTATCATTGCAATATTATATTTGTAACGGTATCTGTCTTAAAGTAATTTAATTAAAGTAATTTATGGCCATATTGTGTAAGTGGTGCTAAGCCTTATGGCTTCTTACAACCCACTCATAGCACAACTTAGCAAGTTTTGGACAAAGGCCTCAAACAACCCACTTATTTAGCACTACTTAGTAATTATGGCCCTTAATGGTTTGTGCCATGATCACCAGAAATCGATTGCAAAGTCTTCAGGAGAAAGTATTTGTTGTATAATGTCAGCTCTATATATTAAAATGCAGGATACATAAAGAAAAAGAAAAGTACTGTTACTCAGCATTAGCAGGACAAGGGAATATTACCAGGAGATGGTTACTCAGCATTAGCAGGACTAGGGTATATTACCAGAAGATGGTTACTCAGCATTAGCAGGACTAGGGTATATTACCAGGAGATGGTTACTCAGCATTAGCAGGAGTAGGGAATATTACCAGGAGATGGTTACTCAGCATTAGTAGGACTAGAGTATATTACAAGGAGATGGTTACTCAGCATTAGCAGGACTAGGGAATATTACCAGGAGATGGTTACTCAGCATTAGCACGACTAGGGAATATTACCAGAAGATGGTTACTCAGCATTAGCAGGACTAGATTATATTACCAGGAGATGGTTACTCAGCATTAGCAGGACTAGAGTATATTACCAGGTGATGGTTACTCAGCATTAGCAGGACTAGGGTATATTACCAGGAGACGGTTACTCAGCATTAGCAGGACTAGGGTATATTACCAGGAGATGGTTACTCAGCATTAGCAGGACTAGAGTATATTACCAGGAGATGGTTACTCAGCATTTGCAGGACTAGGGAATATTACCAGGAAATGGTTACTCGGCATTAGCAGGACTAGAGTATATTACCAGGAGATGGTTACTCAGCATTTGCAGGACTAGGGAATATTACCAGGAGATGGTTACTCAGCATTAGCAGGACTAGGGTATATTACCAGGAGATGGTTACTCAGCATTAGCAGGACTAGGGTATATTACCAGGAGATGGTTACTCAGCATTAGCAGGACTAGGCTATATTACCAGGAGATGGTTACTCAGCATTAGCAGGACTAGGGTATATTACCAGGTGATGGTTACTCAGCATTAGCAGGACTAGAGTATATTACCAGGAGATGGTTACTCCGCGGTAGCAGGACTAGGGAATATTACCAGGAGATGGTTACTCAGCATTAGCAGGACTAGGGAATATTACCAGGAGATGGTTACTCAGCATTAGCAGGAGTAGGGAATATTACCAGGAGATGGTTACTCAGCATTAGCAGGACTAGGGAATATTACCAGGAGATGGTTACTCAGCATTAGCAGGACTAGGGAATATTACCAGGAGATGGTTACTCAGCATTAGCAGGACTAGGGTATATTACCAGGAGATGGTTACTCAGCATTAGCAGGACTAGAGTATATTACCAGGAGATGGTTACTCAGCATTAGCAGGACTATAGTATATTACCAGGAGATGGTTACTCGGCATTAGCAGGACTAGGGAATATTACCAGGAGATGGTTACTCAGCATTAGCAGGACTAGGGTATATTACCAGGAGATGGTTACTCAGCATTAGCAGGACTAGAGTATATTACCAGGAGATGGTCACTCAGCATTAGCAGGACTAGAGTATATTACCAGGAGATGGTTACTCGGCATTTGCAGGACTAGGGAATATTACCAGGAGGTGGTTACTCGGCATTAGCAGGACTAGGGTATATTACCAGGAGATGGTTACTCAGCATTAGCAGGACTAGAGTATATTACCAGGAGATGGTTACTCAGCATTAGCAGGACTAGGGTATATTACCAGGAGATGGTTACTCGGCATTAGCAGGACTAGAGTATATTACCAGGAGATGGTTACTCAGCATTAGCAGGACTAGGGAATATTACCAGGAGATGGTTACTCGGCATTAGCAGGACTAGGGAATATTACCAGGAGATGGTTACTCGGCATTAGCAGGACTAGGGAATATTACCAGGAGATAGTTACTCAGCATTAGCAGGACTAGAGTATATTACCAGAAGATGGTTACTCGGCATTAGCAGGACTAAGGAATATTACCAGGAGATAGTTACTCAGCATTAGCAGGACTAGGGAACATTACCAGGAGATGGTTACTCGGCATTAGCACGACTAGGGAATATTACCAGGAGATGGTTACTCGGCATTAGCACGACTAGGGAATATTACCAGGAGATGGTTACTCGGCATTAGCAGGACTAGGGTATATTACCAGGAGATGGTTACTCAGCATTAGCATGACTAGGGAATATTACCAGGAGATGGTTACTCAGCATTAGCAGGACTAGAGTATATTACCAGGAGATGGTTACTCAGCATTAGCAGGACTAGAGTATATTACCAGGAGATGGTTACTCAGCATTAGCAGGACTAGGGTATATTACCAGGAGATGGTTACTCAGCATTAGCAGGACTAGGGTATATTACCAGGAGATGGTTACTCAGCATTAGCAGGACTAGGGTATATTACCAGGAGATGGTTACTCAGCATTAGCAGGACTAGGTTATATTACCAGGAGATGGTTACTCAGCATTAGCAGGACTAGGGTATATTACCAGGAGATGGTTACTCAGCATTAGCAGGACTATAGTATATTACCAGGAGATGGTTACTCAGCATTAGCAGGACTAGGGAATATTACCAGGAGATGGTTACTCAGCATTAGCAGGACTAGGGAATATTACCAGGAGATGGTTACTCAGCATTAGCAGGACTAGGGAATATTACCAGGAGATGGTTACTCAGCATTAGCAGGACTAGGGTATATTACCAGGAGATGGTTACTTAGCATTAGCAGGACTAGAGTATATTACCAGGAGATGGTTACTCAGCATTAGCAGGACTAGAGTATATTACCAGGAGATGGTTACTCGGCATTAGCAGGACTAGGGAATATTACCAGGAGATGGTTACTCAGCATTAGCAGGACTAGGGTTTATTACCAGGAGATGGTTACTCAGCATTTGCAGAACTAGGGAATATTACCAGGAGGTGGTTACTCGGCATTAGCAGGACTAGGGTATATTACCAGGAGATGGTTACTCAGCATTAGCAGGACTAGGGTATATTACCAGGAGATGGTTACTCAGCATTGGCAGGACTAGAGTATATTACCAGGAGATGGTTACTCAGCATTAGCAGGACTAGAGTATATTACCAGGAGATGGTTACTCGGCATTAGCAGGACTAAGGAATATTACCAGGAGATGGTTACTCGGCATTAGCAGGACTAGGGTATATTACCAGGAGATGGTTACTCAGCATTAGCAGGACTAGGGTATATTACCAGGAGATGGTTACTCTGCATTAGCAGGACTAGGGTATATTACCAGGAGGTGGTTACTCAGCATTAGCAGGACTAAGGAATATTACCAGGAGATGGTTACTCAGCATTAGCAGGACTAGAGTATATTACCAGGAGATGGTTACTCAGCATTAGCAGGACTAGGGTATATTACCAGGAGATGGTTACTCAGCATTAGCAGGACTAGGGTATATTACCAGGAGATGGTTACTCGGCATTAGCAGGACTAGGGAATATTACCAGGAGATAGTTACTCAGCATTAGCAGGACTAGAGTATATTACCAGAAGATGGTTACTCGGCATTAGCAGGACTAAGGAATATTACCAGGAGATAGTTACTCGGCATTAGCAGGACTAGGGAATATTACCAGGAGATGGTTACTCGGCATTAGCAGGACTAGGGAATATTACCAGGAGATAGTTACTCAGCATTAGCAGGACTAGAGTATATTACCAGGAGATGGTTACTCGGCATTAGCGAGACTAGGGAATATTACCAGGAGATGGTTACTCAGCATTAGCAGGACTAGGGAATATTACCAGGAGGTGGATACTCAGCATTAGCAGGACTAGGGAATATTACCAGGAGATGGTTACTCAGCATTAGCAGGAGTAGGGAATATTACCAGGAGATGGTTACTCAGCATTAGCAGGACTAGGGAATATTACCAGGAGGTGGTTACTCGGCATTTGCAGGACTAGGGTATATTACCAGGAGATGATTACTCGGCATTAGCAGGACTAGGGTATATTACCAGGAGATGGTTACTCAGCATTAGCAGGACTAGAGTATATTACCAGGAGATGGTTACTCAGCATTAGCAGGACTAGGGAATATTACCAGGAGATAGTTACTCAGTATTAGCAGGACTAGAGTATATTACCAGAAGATGGTTACTCAGCATTAGCAGGACTAGGGTATATTACCAGGAGATGGTTACTCAGCTTCCTTGGCAGTGGCATATCCACCATGGGGGTCTGGGTGTATTTGGGATAGGTTGAGGCTTGGCAGTCACTGATACCGGAGCCTTTTGGTATTAGAGCTTTAATCTTTATTCTCTCGCAGCCTTTTGCAGAGCAGAAGGCAAACTTGTCCTTTTCATTGTGACCTTTCAAAGTCAGGAACAGAAGCCTGGAAGTTTAAAGAGAGAGACGTAACTATAACAAGTCACAGCTTTAATCAAACAAGAAACTAATAATAACACCAGTAATATAAATATGGATTTAATGATGAGCATATTAGGGAACTATATAAATAGTGTTTTATGTACATGAATGATGTTTGTTTTTTACACCATTTCTTAGCCCACATTGAATTCCATGGACTTTGGGTGTGTACACACACACACACACACACACACGGTGCATCCAACAAAGGCGTCACCCCCCCAAAGCAGGCTAGTGAGGGGTTCGGCTGTCGTTGGTCTGTATTTTATATGCGATTTATATATTACCTTATGCAATATGTTTCTATATTTATATTGGAGTGGCTTGTGTCAGCCTTTTTAGGGGATTTTCGTTCTGTTTAGGTCATTCCTGGGAGGTCGTGTGATCCTCCCTCAGACGTTTTTGTTGCACACACACACACACACACACACACACACACACACACACACACACACACACACACACACACACACACACACACACACACACACACAGATATATAATTTAATGATAAAAATTAGCGTAACCAATTACACTCACAAACAACGAAGATTTAAAACATTTGGGTGTGATATATTCCCCACGCCAGCAACATCCGGACATCAAGGACTGCTCCACGGATATCAGGTGAGCGTCCAAGTGCAGACACAGGGCCTCATGCCGTAAAGTCGCCATTTTTGACCGCGTTGCTATCATGGTATGCAGAAAGTCCCGAATACCTGTGATAGCAACATTTCAACAAATGGCGAGTAGCCGGCTCCTGAAAAGGGCTCACCTCTCTCTGCGCAAATCTCGCCCGAAATAAAAATATTTGAATTTAAATTTTATTACTAGTGTAGATGAGCAGGGGGTCTCCGGAGCAGAACCATGTTGATTTCAGGTCTTGGGACCCCCAGCTTCCCGAGATACAGGCCCCATTATGGGGTGCCGGTATCTCCTATGCATTGAAATGTCCCGCGTCACGTGACATTTACATGCAGAAGAGATACCGGCACCCCATAATGGGGCCTGTATCTCGGGAAGCAGGGGGTCCCCAGACCTGAAATCAAGACTGTTTTCCCCTACCAAAAAAACTGCCGATTTTTGCTCTTATCACCAGATTATCGGGGTTTAATGAATTGCTGTAGGCTTTTTTGGCGATAAGGGGCTTATCGCCGCTTATAGCATGAGGCCCACAGTCGGATATGAGGGTACAGACTGCAGAGATAATCCTCGCAGCGCTATATTGGGTTTGGTCTATGAGGCACTGACGTCATGACGCTACATATGAAAGGTCGTCCCACTGCCGTCATCCAAGAGAGGAGTTCCCCTGACTTGTTGCACCGGGACTCTCTCCGATATTGGTACATTGCTTTGTCTTTACATGCTGTGGAGAGAGGGGAATCTCCACACACCCGCGAGGATTATCTCTGCAGTCTGTGACTCGGGACCCTCCTATCCGGCTATGTCTGGCATTAAATGCTCACCTGGTATCCGTGGAGCAGTCCTCTCATGTCCGGGTGTTGCTGGGGAATATATCCCACCCAAATGCGCTATGGAGCATGCGCTTTCTTCTTTTCTTTTTTAGACTCTGTCTGGCTGTGGTTCTCCCTGAAAGCCGCCTAGGGCTGAGTCTATAGAGACTCCAGCCGTGCGGAGGCGCGCAGAGGCTGAGGGAAAGTGGGCGTGCGGAGGCGCGCAGAGGCTGAGGGAAAGCGGGCGTGCGGAGGCGCGCAGAGGCTGAGGGAAAGCGGGCGTGCGGAGGCGCGCAGAGGCTGAGGGAAAGTGGGTGCTTTCCCTGGCCTTACTACGCGTGCCGTGCGGGGGCGTGTCTGGGGGCGGGCCACTAAAGTCACGGAGCTGGTTCGCCCTCATTGGGCGAACCGCTCACGTGACCGGCCCTCCGCTCCCGTGAGCGCTTAACCGAAAAAAAATTTGACGGCTACGCCTCCGCACGCCTGCGGAAGCGTGTGCAAGCCCCTGCTAAAGCCGCTCTCATTGCGGCTGCAGGGGCTCACTGGCAAGTGTGAGTGCGGCTCAGCGGCTAAGCGCTGACCATGCCCGCGGCCTAAGTCTGCAGCCGATACATATATATATATATATAAACCACTGCGTTGTGGTGGGCGCTCACTCTTGGCGTAGGTGCTTGGTTGATATATATAGCGGGGAGAAGTAAAGACTCACAGGACTTCTGTATTTGTTGCCGTGTTCCGTTACTATTATTGTTTTGTGTAAATGAGTGTGCACATAAGATGATGGAATATGAAATTATATGTGTGTGTGTGTGTGTGTGTGTGTGTGTACACGTGATATGTAAGTATAAATGATGTACACAAGCAAAAGTGTAAATCAGTGTGTGAATGAGAGTGTGAGTGATAGTATGAGTGAGTGTGTGAATGAGAATGTGAGTTTTGAGTGAGAGTGTGAATGAGTGTGACTGTGAGAGTGAGTGTGAGAGTAAGTGTGAGCATGAGTGAGTGTGAATGAGAGCGTGTGAATGAGAATGTGAATGAGCGTGTGAAGAGTGAGTGTGAATAAGAGTCTGCATGAGTGTGATTGCGTGTGTGATTGAGTGTGAATGAGCGTGTGAATGTGTGTGTGTGTATGTGACTGAAAGTGAGTGTGTGAGAATGTGTATTTGAATGAGTGTACTTGTAAGGAACTATGGCTAATATTTACTAATCAGGGATATGCTGTAAGATATCTTTACAGCTCGTTCCAGTCAATGCACTGTGTTATGAAATGCCCTACTTACTAAATATAGGCCTGTATGTGTGTACATATCTGTGTGAGTTAGTATATATGTGTACACATGCATGTGTTGTAGCATGTAGCCTAGTGTATGTGTGTACATATCTGTGTGAGTTAGTATATATGTGTACACATGCATGTGTTGTAGCATGTAGCCTAGTGTATGTGTGAACGGCCTTGCACATTAGTCCATGTATCAGCCCCATGCCAGGACCACATACCCCGATTCCTCATCCCAATAATAATAGCCCCTGCCGGGGTAGGATTGCTGCACTTTGTCCATCTGGAAGGTTCGGAAAAAGGTTCCCGTCTTGTATGTTTGTTTTGTGAGACGGTTGTGGATGTCTGAGAGGATGGAAAATGTTGTCCCTTTAGGATAACAAACCCCTATTTGAATCCAGTCGTTCCTAAAATAGGAGAATCATGTGTTAGCAGCCATCAGTAATAAGTGCCTGACATTTCATTTCCGAAGGACTCAAAGAGCCAAGAACAATATTTCATTTTAAGATGGCTGTTTTTTTCCTGGCTCAAAGAGCATAGCAAGAAATTCTAGCAAAACATTTCAATTAACCCAAGGAAATCATTTTACTGTGCCGGGAACCCAAATAATAACATTGCAAAGTGCATTTCAGGTTATATGCTTTATCTCGGAGTGCAATGGCAATGGAATCCTACAAGTATTTTTACATTCTCAAGAGAATAGTATCTTTGTGAGATAGAAAACAGCAAATAAAAATATCACGTGTGAGCACATTCACATGTCTCAGACAGGGCTGCAACCCAGCCCTTCCCCATTATCTCTTAGCATGCAAATGAGCACACAGTGTCACTTTTTGCTTCTTATCCATTTTAACATGGAGCCCTAAAAGCGTATGCCGGCCGTATTACACAGCTTTTCAGCACAGCCTGGGTTAAAAAAAGTGCATAGTCGGTAAACCTACTCACAGACAGCTGTTTCTAATTTTTGGGTCTCACCAGTGTGAGATAGTAAAATATAAATGTACCAATGTATATAATCACAAGTAGGTGATTATAAATATAAAATCATATAATTAAAATTAATACATATAGAAAAGCAAGGATATGGTCAAGTGGTTAGTTTTCACTCCCCGCATTACGTAGAAATATCTATAATTGGGATTGACCGTGTTTCCCAAACCTCCCCACATAAAAAGAAGTTTCAAAATCAAATTGTATTAAAAAAATATCTATACAGCAAAATAGTGATCACAGGAAATATTCCAATGATTAAAGTGCTTTAAAGCATACAAAGATACAATAAAACCGTGTTATACTGTAAGTGAGAAGTATAAAAAGTACTAAAAGTAATTAAATATACAAGAGTATAAATGAGACCTTACCAGAATATAAAAATAAAAAAAACTACTAGGCTGACACCTTAGCGATGAGACTCAACGCTTCTGGGGGAAAAAGCCCTTTGTCATGAAAAAATTATTAGCCAGGAGTGAAAGGGTTATGCTTCTCAAAAATGTGACTTATTTTATGAACTGCTTCCCGGCTCTGTGTGTCACTAATGGGGTTAATACGTAGCTCTATTTGCACTCATCTGAGGAGCTGTGCATACAAATGCCTCGTTTCCACACTGCAGCACTTTAAGGACAGGGACAGTGGGAGACAATGCCACGTTCTGCTAACCTCTGGAAGTTGATAAGCCAGATTGTTAGCTCCTCTGGTGCAGTCTTGTCCCAATGCACCGTGTAGCCCTTCCGCAGTGTCACGACCGGCTGGTATTGCTGATAGTGATTGCTTTTGCCCAAAGCTCCCTCTAGGTACAAGGGATGATCTGGGTACTCGTCCTTAATAATCTTCATTCCCAGGTCTGCCGGTCTTCGAGCCTGGATGTAGATCTGCAACAAGTCAAACGTTCTAAATGTCACTAAGTGACCCAAATATGAGCCTAAAACCAGATGCACCGTTCTGGAAAACTTTCTGGAAGCACAGACGTGTGTACTAGCGTTACACAAAACATACCAATCCTTTTATACTTTACACAACATCTTTATTTTAAATTGTGGTTAATAGGGTTATCTTCAGTTTTAACCTCTGCCGTCCTGGGTGTTCCACTAACACATGCCAATAAATCAAGTATCCTGTTATCTAGAGGTATGACAGGGGAACTAGACTTGGTCCTCACTTCTGTTCTTTGGGTAGAAGCATTAAGGTAAATATGTAACTCCAAAGAGGCATTGCAGCTCCCTCACAGTCTTCACAGATCATGACTACCACTATTAATAGTCCAATGGTCGGGTTTCCAATGGCTTACATTGAATTGCTGCATTACTCTCGCAAATTCTCCCAGCAGCCACATGCCAACCAGACCGACCACTCGCTGAGCACTAAAATAGAAGGGATTTGAAGTCTTCATATTGAGAGATACGGACCTGTGCATAATTCCCACTGCAGATGGCTCCTTTCCAATCTGGAACATCAATGCAGTCAGGATGTCGCAGCAACCAGTTATCTTCCTTCACCAGAAATGCCCCAGGATATTCTGACACGGAGCCATCCACATCATGGAAAACCGTGGTCTTGTCACCATCCATGTTCATCTGATTAAACCAGGGACCCGGCTCCCCGAAGAAAACTCGTGATGAAATCTAAAATAACGGCAACAAGCCGACTTAAAAACAGGCATTGTGGTCACATCATTACGCATGAAGGGTGTCAGGGACTGTCCATGGAATTGAACGGTCGGGCCCCAGAGTATAATCTCCTCCTGAGCGGGATTTAGGTTAATAATTATATAGTATACATCTATTGATTGTCTCTTCACCATCCCAACCCCCCCTCACTGGGTTAACGTTGTGGTATACACATTGTGGTATATTGCTTGTCCATATCTGTTGTATCTGTGCATCTATTCATCCCTCGCTCCCCCTACTCTGTTTTGTCTCTAGCTTAATAATCTAACAGTAATAATCTCTCCTCACAGAGCCAGTGAGAGTAAACGTATATCTGCACAGTGAGCAGCACCTAACTTTAATGTAGGGAAATCATCGGTCCGTGATCGGCATGCCAATGAATTTGAATATAGCCGAATAACAGCACTATTTAAAAGTCTCTTCTGTCTTTAAATAAATACGAGCAAGGTTTATCATGTCCCCTTAATTATTCATCTATTTAAAGTGCTTAATTGCACTTGAATGTACGCTGACAAACTAGAGATCTGCAGCAGAAATGAAATGAAAATTGTGAATACAAATACAATGCTATGAACACAAAGTATTACACAGAGTTCAGTAAGGGATCCCAGTGCTCGTGCAGATGCAGAGACTTGTAATCAGGGATCCCAGTGCTCGTGCAGATGCAGAGACTTGTAATCAGGGATCCCAGTGCTCGTGCAGATGCAGAGACTTGTAATCAGGGATCCCAGTGCTCGTGCGGATGCAGAGACTTGTAATCAGGGATCCCAGTGCTCGTGCGGATGCAGAGACTTGTAATCAGGGATCCCAGTGCTCGTGCGGATGCAGAGACTTGTAATCAGGGATCCCAGTGCTCGTGCAGATGCAGAGACTTGTAATCAGGGATCCCAGTGCTCGTGCAGATGCAGAGACTTGTAATCAGGGATCCCAGTGCTCATGCAGATGCAGAGACTTGTAATCAGGGATCCCAGTGCTCGTGCGGATGCAGAGACTTGTAATCAGGGATCCCAGTGCTCGTGCGGATGCAGAGACTTGTAATCAGGGATCCCAGTGCTCGTGCGGATGCAGTGACTTGTAATCAGGGATCCCAGTGCTCGTGCGGATGCAGAGACGTGTAATCAGGGATCCCAGTGCTCGTGCGGATGCAGTGACTTGTAATCAGGGATCCCAGTGCTCGTGCGGATGCAGAGACTTGTAATCAGGGATCCCAGTGCTCGTGCGGATGCAGAGACTTGTAATCAGGGATCCCAGTGCTCGTGCGGATGCAGAGACGTGTAATCAGGGATCCCAGTGCTCGTGCGGATGCAGAGACGTGTAATCAGGGATCCCAGTGCTCGTGCGGATGCAGTGACTTGTAATCAGGGATCCCAGTGCTCGTGCGGATGCAGAGACTTGTAATCAGGGATCCCAGTGCTCGTGCAGATGCAGAGACTTGGAATCAGGGATCCCAGTGCTCGTGCAGATGCAGAGACTTGTAATCAGGGATCCCAGTGCTCGTGCGGATGCAGAGACTTGTAATCAGGGATCCCAGTGCTCGTGCAGATGCAGAGACTTGTAATCAGGGATCCCAGTGCTCGTGCGGATGCAGAGACTTGTAATCAGGGATCCCAGTGCTCGTGCGGATGCAGAGACTTGTAATTAGGGATCCCAGTGCTCGTGCGGATGCAGAGACTTGGAATCAGGGATCCCAGTGCTCGTGCGGATGCAGAGACTTGTAATCCGGGATCCCAGTGCTCGTGCAGATGCAGAGACTTGTAATCAGGGATCCCAGTGCTCGTGCGGATGCAGAGACTTGTAATCAGGGATCCCAGTGCACGTGCAGATGCAGAGACTTGTAATCAGGGATCCCAGTGCTCGTGCGGATGCAGAGACTTGTAATCAGGGATCCCAGTGCTCGTGCGGATGCAGAGACGTGTAATCAGGGATCCCAGTGCTCGTGCAGATGCAGAGACTTGTAATCAGGGATCCCAGTGCTCGTGCAGATGCAGAGACTTGTAATCAGGGATCCCAGTGCTCGTGCAGATGCAGAGACTTGTAATCAGGGATCCCAGTGCTCGTGCAGATGCAGAGACTTGTAATCAGGGATCCCAGTGCTCGTGCAGATGCAGAGACTTGTAATCAGGGATCCCAGTGCTCGTGCAGATGCAGAGACTTGTAATCAGGGATCCCAGTGCTCGTGCAGATGCAGAGACTTGTAATCAGGGATCCCAGTGCTCGTGCAGATGCAGAAACTTGTAATCAGGGATCCCAGTGCTCGTGCAGATGCAGAGACTTGGAATCAGGGATCCCAGTGCTCGTGCGGATGCAGAGACTTGTAATCAGGGATCCCAGTGCTCGTGCGGATGCAGAGACTTGTAATCAGGGATCCCAGTGCTCGTGCGGATGCAGAGACTTGTAATCAGGGATCCCCAGTGCTCGTGCAGATGCAGAGACTTGTAATCAGGGATCCCAGTGCTCGTGCAGATGCAGAGACTTGTAATCAGGGATCCCAGTGCTCGTGCAGATGCAGAGACTTGTAATCAGGGATCCCAGTGCTCGTGCGGATGCAGAGACTTGTAATCAGGGATCCCAGTGCTCGTGCGGATGCAGAGACTTGTAATCAGGGATCCCAGTGCTCGTGCAGATGCAGAGACTTGGAATCAGGGATCCCAGTGCTCGTGCGGAGGCAGAGACTTGTAATCAGGGATCCCAGTGCTCGTGCAGATGCAGACTACTAATCAGGGATCCCAGTGCTCGTGCAGATGCAGAAACTTGTAATCAGGGATCCCAGTGCTCGTGCAGATGCAGAGACTTGGAATCAGGGATCCCAGTGCTCGTGCGGATGCAGAGACTTGTAATCAGGGATCCCAGTGCTCGTGCGGATGCAGAGACTTGTAATCAGGGATCCCAGTGCTCGTGCAGATGCAGAGACTTGTAATCAGGGATCCCAGTGCTCGTGCAGATGCAGAGACTTGTAATCAGGGATCCCAGTGCTCGTGCAGATGCAGAGTCTTGTAATCAGGGATCCCAGTGCTCGTGCGGATGCAGAGACTTGTAATCAGGGATCCCAGTGCTCGTGCAGATGCAGAGACTTGTAATCAGGGATCCCAGTGCTCGTGCAGATGCAGAGACTTGTAATCAGGGATCCCAGTGCTCGTGCAGATGCAGAGATTTGTAATCAGGGATCCCAGTGCTCGTGCAGATGCAGAAACTTGTAATCAGGGATCCCAGTGCTCGTGCAGATGCAGAGACTTGGAATCAGGGATCCCAGTGCTCGTGCGGATGCAGAGACTTGTAATCAGGGATCCCAGTGCTCGTGCGGATGCAGAGACTTGTAATCAGGGATCCCAGTGCTCGTGCGGATGCAGAGACTTGTAATCAGGGATCCCCAGTGCTCGTGCAGATGCAGAGACTTGTAATCAGGGATCCCAGTGCTCGTGCAGATGCAGAGACTTGTAATCAGGGATCCCAGTGCTCGTGCAGATGCAGAGACTTGTAATCAGGGATCCCAGTGCTCGTGCGGATGCAGAGACTTGTAATCAGGGATCCCAGTGCTCGTGCGGATGCAGAGACTTGTAATCAGGGATCCCAGTGCTCGTGCAGATGCAGAGACTTGGAATCAGGGATCCCAGTGCTCGTGCGGAGGCAGAGACTTGTAATCAGGGATCCCAGTGCTCGTGCAGATGCAGACTACTAATCAGGGATCCCAGTGCTCGTGCAGATGCAGAAACTTGTAATCAGGGATCCCAGTGCTCGTGCAGATGCAGAGACTTGGAATCAGGGATCCCAGTGCTCGTGCGGATGCAGAGACTTGTAATCAGGGATCCCAGTGCTCGTGCGGATGCAGAGACTTGTAATCAGGGATCCCAGTGCTCGTGCGGATGCAGAGACTTGTAATCAGGGATCCCCAGTGCTCGTGCAGATGCAGAGACTTGTAATCAGGGATCCCAGTGCTCGTGCAGATGCAGAGACTTGTAATCAGGGATCCCAGTGCTCGTGCAGATGCAGAGACTTGTAATCAGGGATCCCAGTGCTCGTGCGGATGCAGAGACTTGTAATCAGGGATCCCAGTGCTCGTGCGGATGCAGAGACTTGTAATCAGGGATCCCAGTGCTCGTGCAGATGCAGAGACTTGTAATCAGGGATCCCAGTGCTCGTGCAGATGCAGAGACTTGTAATCAGGGATCCCAGTGCTCGTGCAGATGTAGAGACTTGTAATCAGGGATCCCAGTGCTCGTGCAGATGCAGAGACTTGTAATCAGGGATCCCAGTGCTCGTGCAGATGCAGAGTCTTGTAATCAGGGATCCCAGTGCTCGTGCAGATGCAGAGACTTGTAATCAGGGATCCCAGTGCTCGTGCGGATGCAGAGACTTGTAATCAGGGATCCCAGTGCTCGTGCAGATGCAGAGACTTGTAATCAGGGATCCCAGTGCTCGTGCGGATGCAGTGACTTGTAATCAGGGATCCCAGTGCTCGTGCGGATGCAGAGACTTGTAATCAGGGATCCCAGTGCTCGTGCGGATGCAGAGACTTGTAATCAGGGATCCCAGTGCTCGTGCAGATGCAGAGACTTGGAATCAGGGATCCCAGTGCTCGTGCGGATGCAGAGACTTGTAATCAGGGATCCCAGTGCTCGTGCAGATGCAGAGACTTGTAATCAGGGATCCCAGTGCTCGTGCGGATGCAGAGACTTGTAATCAGGGATCCCAGTGCTCGTGCAGATGCAGAGACTTGTAATCAGGGATCCCAGTGCTCGTGCGGATGCAGTGACTTGTAATCAGGGATCCCAGTGCTCGTGCGGATGCAGAGACTTGTAATCAGGGATCCCAGTGCTCGTGCAGATGCAGAGACTTGTAATCAGGGATCCCAGTGCTCGTGCAGATGCAGAGTCTTGTAATCAGGGATCCCAGTGCTCGTGCGGATGCAGAGTCTTGTAATCAGGGATCCCAGTGCTCGTGCAGATGCAGAGTCTTGTAATCAGGGATCCCAGTGCTCGTGCAGATGCAGAGACTTGTAATCAGGGATCCCAGTGCTCGTGCGGATGCAGAGACTTGTAATCAGGGATCCCAGTGCTCGTGCGGATGCAGAGACTTGTAATCAGGGATCCCAGTGCTCGTACGGATGCAGAGACTTGTAATCAGGGATCCCAGTGCTCGTGCAGATGCAGAGACTTGTAATCAGGGATCCCAGTGCTCGTGCAGATGCAGAGACTTGTAATCAGGGATCCCAGTGCTCGTGCAGATGCAGAGACTTGTAATCAGGGATCCCAGTGCTCGTGCAGATGCAGAGTCTTGTAATCAGGGATCCCAGTGCTCGTGCAGATGCAGAGACTTGTAATCAGGGATCCCAGTGCTCGTGCGGATGCAGAGACTTGTAATCAGGGATCCCAGTGCTCGTGCAGATGCAGAGACTTGTAATCAGGGATCCCAGTGCTCGTGCAGATGCAGAGACTTGTAATCAGGGATCCCAGTGCTCGTGCGGATGCAGAGACTTGTAATCAGGGATCCCAGTGCTCGTGCGGATGCAGTGACTTGTAATCAGGGATCCCAGTGCTCGTGCGGATGCAGAGACTTGTAATCAGGGATCCCAGTGCTCGTGCAGATGCAGAGACTTGGAATCAGGGATCCCAGTGCTCGTGCGGATGCAGAGACTTGTAATCAGGGATCCCAGTGCTCGTGCAGATGCAGAGACTTGTAATCAGGGATCCCAGTGCTCGTGCGGATGCAGAGACTTGTAATCAGGGATCCCAGTGCTCGTGCAGATGCAGAGACTTGTAATCAGGGATCCCAGTGCTCGTGCGGATGCAGAGACTTGTAATCAGGGATCCCAGTGCTCGTGCGGATGCAGTGACTTGTAATCAGGGATCCCAGTGCTCGTGCGGATGCAGAGACTTGTAATCAGGGATCCCAGTGCTCGTGCGGATGCAGAGACTTGGAATCAGGGATCCCAGTGCTCGTGCAGATGCAGAGACTTGTAATCAGGGATCCCAGTGCTCGTGCGGATGCAGAGACTTGTAATCAGGGATCCCAGTGCTCGTGCAGATGCAGAGACTTGTAATCAGGGATCCCAGTGCTCGTGCGGATGCAGAGACTTGTAATCAGGGATCCCAGTGCTCGTGCGGATGCAGAGACTTGTAATCAGGGATCCCAGTGCACGTGCAGATGCAGAGACTTGTAATCAGGGATCCCAGTGCTCGTGCAGATGCAGAGACTTGTAATCAGGGATCCCAGTGCTCATGCGGATGCAGAGACGTGTAATCAGGGATCCCAGTGCTCGTGCAGATGCAGAGACTTGTAATCAGGGATCCCAGTGCTCGTGCAGATGCAGAGACTTGTAATCAGGGATCCCAGTGCACGTGCAGATGCAGAGACTTGTAATCAGGGATCCCAGTGCTCGTGCGGATGCAGAGACTTGTAATCAGGGATCCCAGTGCTCGTGCGGATGCAGAGACTTGTAATCAGGGATCCCAGTGCACGTGCAGATGCAGAGACTTGTAATCAGGGATCCCAGTGCTCGTGCAGATGCAGAGTCTTGTAATCAGGGATCCCAGTGCTCGTGCAGATGCAGAGACTTGGAATCAGGGATCCCAGTGCTCGTGCGGATGCAGAGACTTGTAATCAGGGATCCCAGTGCTCAGTCAGATGCAGAGACTTGTAATCAGGGATCCCAGTGCTCGTGCAGATGCAGAGACTTGTAATCAGGGATCCCAGTGCTCGTGCAGATGCAGAGACTTGTAATCAGGGATCCCAGTGCTCGTGCGGATGCAGAGACTTGTAATCAGGGATCCCCAGTGCTCGTGCAGATGCAGAGACTTGTAATCAGGGATCCCAGTGCTTGTGCAGATGCAGAGACTTGTAATCAGGGATCCCAGTGCTCGTGCGGATGCAGAGACTTGTAATCAGGGATCCCAGTGCTCGTGCGGATGCAGAGACTTGTAATCAGGGATCCCAGTGCTCGTGCGGATGCAGAGACTTGTAATCAGGGATCCCAGTGCTCGTGCAGATGCAGAGACTTGTAATCAGGGATCCCAGTGCACGTGCAGATGCAGAGACTTGTAATCAGGGATCCCAGTGCTCGTGCGGATGCAGAGACTTGTAATCAGGGATCCCAGTGCTCGTGCGGATGCAGAGACTTGTAATCAGGGATCCCAGTGCACGTGCAGATGCAGAGACTTGTAATCAGGGATCCCAGTGCTCGTGCAGATGCAGAGTCTTGTAATCAGGGATCCCAGTGCTCGTGCAGATGCAGAGACTTGGAATCAGGGATCCCAGTGCTCGTGCGGATGCAGAGACTTGTAATCAGGGATCCCAGTGCTCAGTCAGATGCAGAGACTTGTAATCAGGGATCCCAGTGCTCGTGCAGATGCAGAGACTTGTAATCAGGGATCCCAGTGCTCGTGCAGATGCAGAGACTTGTAATCAGGGATCCCAGTGCTCGTGCGGATGCAGAGACTTGTAATCAGGGATCCCCAGTGCTCGTGCAGATGCAGAGACTTGTAATCAGGGATCCCAGTGCTTGTGCAGATGCAGAGACTTGTAATCAGGGATCCCAGTGCTTGTGCGGATGCAGAGACTTGTAATCAGGGATCCCAGTGCTCGTGCGGATGCAGAGACTTGTAATCAGGGATCCCAGTGCTCGTGCAGATGCAGAGACTTGGAATCAGGGATCCCAGTGCTCGTGCAGAGGCAGAGACTTGTAATTAGGAATCCCAGTGCTCGTGCGGATGCAGAGACTTGTAATCAGGGATCCCAGTGCTCGTGCAGATGCAGAGACTTGTAATCAGGGATCCCAGTGCTCGTGCAGATGCAGAGACTTGTAATCAGGGATCCCAGTGCTCGTGCAGATGCAGAGACTTGTAATCAGGGATCCCAGTGCTCGTGCGGATGCAGAGACTTGTAATCAGGGATCCCAGTGCTCGTGCAGATGCAGAGACTTGTAATCAGGGATCCCAGTGCTCGTGCAGATGCAGAGACTTGTAATCAGGGATCCCAGTGCTCGTGCAGATGCAGAGACTTGTAATCAGGGATCCCAGTGCTCGTGCAGATGCAGAGACTTGTAATCAGGGATCCCAGTGCTCGTGCAGATGCAGAGTCTTGTAATCAGGGATCCCAGTGCTCGTGCGGATGCAGAGTCTTGTAATCAGGGATCCCAGTGCTCGTGCAGATGCAGAGTCTTGTAATCAGGGATCCCAGTGCTCGTGCAGATGCAGAGACTTGTAATCAGGGATCCCAGTGCTCGTGCGGATGCAGAGACTTGTAATCAGGGATCCCAGTGCTCGTGCGGATGCAGAGACTTGTAATCAGGGATCCCAGTGCTCGTACAGATGCAGAGACTTATAATCAGGGATCCCAGTGCTCGTGCAGATGCAGAGACTTGTAATCAGGGATCCCAGTGCTCGTGCAGATGCAGAGTCTTGTAATCAGGGATCCCAGTGCTCGTGCAGATGCAGAGACTTGTAATCAGGGATCCCAGTGCTCGTGCGGATGCAGAGACTTGTAATCAGGGATCCCAGTGCTCGTGCAGATGCAGAGACTTGTAATCAGGGATCCCAGTGCTCGTGCAGATGCAGAGACTTGTAATCAGGGATCCCAGTGCTCGTGCGGATGCAGAGACTTGTAATCAGGGATCCCAGTGCTCGTGCGGATGCAGTGACTTGTAATCAGGGATCCCAGTGCTCGTGCGGATGCAGAGACTTGTAATCAGGGATCACAGTGCTCGTGCAGATGCAGAGACTTGGAATCAGGGATCCCAGTGCTCGTGCGGATGCAGAGACTTGTAATCAGGGATCCCAGTGCTCGTGCAGATGCAGAGACTTGTAATCAGGGATCCCAGTGCTCGTGCGGATGCAGAGACTTGTAATCAGGGATCCCAGTGCTCGTGCAGATGCAGAGACTTGTAATCAGGGATCCCAGTGCTCGTGCGGATGCAGAGACTTGTAATCAGGGATCCCAGTGCTCGTGCGGATGCAGTGACTTGTAATCAGGGATCCCAGTGCTCGTGCGGATGCAGAGACTTGTAATCAGGGATCCCAGTGCTCGTGCAGATGCAGAGACTTGGAATCAGGGATCCCAGTGCTCGTGCAGATGCAGAGACTTGTAATCAGGGATCCCAGTGCTCGTGCGGATGCAGAGACTTGTAATCAGGGATCCCAGTGCTCGTGCAGATGCAGAGACTTGTAATCAGGGATCCCAGTGCTCGTGCGGATGCAGAGACTTGTAATCAGGGATCCCAGTGCTCATGCGGATGCAGAGACTTGTAATCAGGGATCCCAGTGCACGTGCAGATGCAGAGACTTGTAATCAGGGATCCCAGTGCTCGTGCAGATGCAGAGACTTGTAATCAGGGATCCCAGTGCTCATGCGGATGCAGAGACGTGTAATCAGGGATCCCAGTGCTCGTGCAGATGCAGAGACTTGTAATCAGGGATCCCAGTGCTCGTGCAGATGCAGAGACTTGTAATCAGGGATCCCAGTGCTCGTGCAGATGCAGAGACTTGTAATCAGGGATCCCAGTGCACGTGCAGATGCAGAGACTTGTAATCAGGGATCCCAGTGCTCGTGCGGATGCAGAGACTTGTAATCAGGGATCCCAGTGCTCGTGCGGATGCAGAGACTTGTAATCAGGGATCCCAGTGCACGTGCAGATGCAGAGACTTGTAATCTGGGATCCCAGTGCTCGTGCAGATGCAGAGTCTTGTAATCAGGGATCCCAGTGCTCGTGCAGATGCAGAGACTTGGAATCAGGGATCCCAGTGCTCGTGCGGATGCAGAGACTTGTAATCAGGGATCCCAGTGCTCAGTCAGATGCAGAGACTTGTAATCAGGGATCCCAGTGCTCGTGCAGATGCAGAGACTTGTAATCAGGGATCCCAGTGCTCGTGCAGATGCAGAGACTTGTAATCAGGGATCCCAGTGCTCGTGCGGATGCAGAGACTTGTAATCAGGGATCCCCAGTGCTCGTGCAGATGCAGAGACTTGTAATCAGGGATCCCAGTGCTTGTGCAGATGCAGAGACTTGTAATCAGGGATCCCAGTGCTTGTGCGGATGCAGAGACTTGTAATCAGGGATCCCAGTGCTCGTGCGGATGCAGAGACTTGTAATCAGGGATCCCAGTGCTCGTGCAGATGCAGAGACTTGGAATCAGGGATCCCAGTGCTCGTGCAGAGGCAGAGACTTGTAATTAGGAATCCCAGTGCTCGTGCGGATGCAGAGACTTGTAATCAGGGATCCCAGTGCTCGTGCAGATGCAGAGACTTGTAATCAGGGATCCCAGTGCTCGTGCAGATGCAGAGACTTGTAATCAGGGATCCCAGTGCTCGTGCGGATGCAGAGACTTGTAATCAGGGATCCCAGTGCTCGTGCAGATGCAGAGACTTGTAATCAGGGATCCCAGTGCTCGTGCAGATGCAGAGACTTGTAATCAGGGATCCCAGTGCTCGTGCAGATGCAGAGACTTGTAATCAGGGATCCCAGTGCTCGTGCAGATGCAGAGACTTGTAATCAGGGATCCCAGTGCTCGTGCAGATGCAGAGACTTGTAATCAGGGATCCCAGTGCTCGTGCAGATGCAGAGACTTGTAATCAGGGATCCCAGTTCTCGTGCAGATGCAGAGACTTGTAATTAGGGATCCCAGTGCTCGTGCAGATGCAGAGACTTGTAATCAGGGATCCCAGTGCTCGTGCAGATGCAGAGACTTGTAATCAGGGATCCCAGTGCTTGTGCAGATGCAGAGACTTGTAATCAGGGATCCCAGTGCTCGTGCAGATGCAGAGACGTGTAATCAGGGATCCCAGTGCTCGTGCAGATGCAGAGACTTGTAATCAGGGATCCCAGTGCTTGTGCAGATGCAGAGACGTGTAATCAGGGATCCCAGTGCTCGTGCAGATGCAGAGACTTGTAATCAGGGATCCCAGTGCTTGTGCAGATGCAGAGACGTGTAATCAGGGATCACAGTGCTCGTGCAGATGCAGAGACTTGTAATCAGGGATCCCAGTGCTCGTGCAGATGCAGAGACTTGTAATCAGGGATCCCAGTGCTCGTGCAGATGCAGAGACTTGTAATCAGGGATCCCAGTGCTCGTGCAGATGCAGAGACTTGTAATCAGGGATCCCAGTGCTCGTGCAGATGCAGAGACTTGTAATCAGGGATCCCAGTGCTCGTGCAGATGCAGAGACGTGTAATCAGGGATCCCAGTGCTCGTGCGGATGCAGAGACTTGTAATCAGGGATCCCAGTGCTCGTGCAGATGCAGAGACTTGTAATCAGGGATCCCAGTGCACGTGCGGATGCAGAGACTTGTAATCAGGGATCCCAGTGCTCGTGCAGATGCAGAGACTTGTAATCAGGGATCCCAGTGCTCGTGCGGATGCAGAGACTTGTAATCAGGGATCCCAGTGCTCGTGCGGATGCAGTGACTTGTAATCAGGGATCCCAGTGCTCGTGCAGATGCAGAGACTTGTAATCAGGGATCCCAGTGCTTGTGCAGATGCAGAGACTTGTAATCAGGGATCCCAGTGCTCGTGCGGATGCAGAGACGTGTAATCAGGGATCCCAGTGCTCGTGCGGATGCAGTGACTTGTAATCAGGGATCCCAGTGCTCGTGCGGATGCAGAGACTTGTAATCAGGGATCCCAGTGCTCGTGCAGATGCAGAGACTTGTAATCAGGGATCCCAGTGCTCGTGCAGATGCAGAGACTTGTAATCAGGGATCCCAGTGCTCGTGCAGATGCAGAGACTTGTAATCAGGGATCCCAGTGCTCGTGCAGATGCAGAGACTTGTAATCAGGGATCCCAGTGCTCGTGCAGATGCAGAGACTTGTAATCAGGGATGCGCTTTGTTTTGTTTAATCTCATTCAATCTTGTGCAGAATTTTGGCTGTGAAACTAGGCACTGTCACTTAAAGCAGCAAATCATATGAAATCTTATGTGTTTTTGTGTCTATGTTTTTGTGTTATTATGTTTCTTATCTATTAGATAATACTTACTGTATTTTTGAACATTATTATTCAACTCTTAATACTATTTTTAATAAGTATTAAAGTACCCTTTGATTTCTATAGCAGGTTTTAGCCACCTCCCCAGCAGTGCAAGACCTTTGCAACACTTTCCTGTTTGTGATAATTTGTTGCCAAATTTCCCAGCAGTTTGAGCTGCAAACTGTAACAATTGATAATGTTATCTTAGTAATATAAGGGATACATTGTAGCTGCTGAGTTACACTGACTGAAGCAGCTATTATGTTAGGCACACAATCAGGATTTTGAAGGATGTATAACAGGAGCACCAGACAATTGCCAGCTTATGCAATAATGTAGAATTATACACTGACACACGCTGTACATATACAAATAACAAACAAAAAATAGGAAAAGGGAGGGGGGAAGAATATAGTGTTGCTGCTTTAATCACTTCTCTTCCATGTTGCTATTAGCCGGTAACAAAGCGGACTAATTTCTCAATGTGTGCTACATTTCCACAGTTGCAGAGAGAGCACCAATCCATTTATTAATGATCCCTTAGCACGCCCGGCTCGGAATTCATTTATCTGTGGGATCTAAAACATGAATAATTGTCTGTTCAGTTTCTGTACAGCAAGAGACTGCTGTGTCACCTTCACATATCTTTCTCCTGGATCCTTCAGCTCATCGCTCGATTGTTATCAGTTATGATTTTTAAACCCTTTAGTGCCAAGCGAGACAGTAACAAATTGCTCTGTAATACGTTGCTCCCCACTCTGGCATTGAAAGAGTTAAGTTTCTATGTCCTAAATAAGCCACCCACAAAGGCAGAACTTACAGGTACATCCTGGAATATGATGTTAGTCATATTGTTGTTTGGACAACTCTGCCAGGAGTTATTCAGACGAAACCCGATGGCGCTGGTGTGCCGGCCTTCCAGGGCGATGTACTTGCGAAAGGTGCAGTTCTGAATGTTGATTGGCCCATCGTAAATCTGCATCCCACGAATAGGGAAATTTCTAAGTGCAGAGAACAGAATGTGGTCAACATAGGTGCATGTGAGTATGAAGATGTACAGAGAGTAACATAGGTGCATGTGAGTATGAAGATGTACAGAGAGAGTAACATAGGTGCATGTGAGTATGAAGATGTACAGAGAGAGTAACATAGGTGCATGTGAGTATGAAGATGTACAGAGAGAGTAACATGGGTGCATGTGAGTATAAAGATGTACAGAGAGAGTAACATAGGTGCATGTGAGTATAAAGATGTACAGAGAGAGTAACATAGGTGCATGTGAGTATGAAGATGTACAGAGAGAGTAACATAGGTGCATGTGAGTATGAAGATGTACAGAGAGAGTAACATAGGTGCATGTGAGTATAAAGATGTACAGAGAGAGTAACATAGGTGCATGTGAGTATGAAGATGTACAGAGAGAGTAACATAGGTGCATGTGAGTATAAAGATGTACAGAGAGAGTAACATGGGTGCATGTGAGTATAAAGATGTACAGAGAGAGTAACATGGGTGCATGTGAGTATAAAGATGTACAGATAGAGTAACATAGGTGCATGTGAGTATGTAGATGTACAGAGAGAGTAACATAGGTGCATGTGAGTATAGAAATGTACAGAGAGAGTAACATAGGTGCATGTGAGTATAAAGATGTACAGAGAGAGTAACATAGGTGCATGTGAGTATAGAAATGTACAGAGAGAGTAACATAGGTGCATGTGAGTATGAAGATGTACAGAGAGAGTAACATAGGTGCATGTGAGTATGAAGATGTACAGAGAGAGTAACATAGGTGCATGCGAGTATGAAGATGTACAGAGAGAGTAACATAGGTGCATGTGAGTATGAAGATGTACAGAGAGAGTAACATAGGTGCATGTGAGTATGAAGATGTACAGAGAGAGTAACATAGGTGCATGTGAGTATGAAGATGTACAGAGAGAGTAACATAGGTGCATGTGAGTATGTAGATGTACAGAGAGAGTAACATAGGTGCATGTGAGTATGTAGATGTACAGAGAGAGTAACATAGGTGCATGTGAGTATAGAAATGTACAGAGAGAGTAACATAGGTGCATGTGAGTATGAAGATGTACAGAGAGTAACATAGGTGCATGTGAGTATAGAAATGTACAGAGAGAGTAACATAGGTGCATGTGAGTATGAAGATGTACAGAGAGAGTAACATAGGTGCATGTGAGTATGAAAATGTACAGAGAGAGTAACATAGGTGCATGTGAGTATGTAGATGTACAGAGAGAGTAACATAGGTGCATGTGAGTATGTAGATGTACAGAGAGAGTAACATAGGTGCATGTGAGTATAGAAATGTACAGAGAGAGTAACATAGGTGCATGTGAGTATGAAGATGTACAGAGAGAGTAACATAGGTGCATGTGAGTATGAAGATGTACAGAGAGAGTAACATAGGTGCATGTGAGTATGAAGATGTACAGAGAGAGTAACATAGGTGCATGTGAGTATGAAGATGTACAGAGAGAGTAACATAGGTGCATGTGAGTAGAGAGATATACAGAGAGAGGAACATAGGTGCAGGTGAGTATAGAGATGTACAGAAAGTGTAACATAGGTGCATGTGAGTATGAAGATGTACAGAGAGAGTAACATAGGTGCATGTGAGTATAAAGATATACAGAGAGAGTAACATAGGTGCATGTGAGTATAAAGATGTACAGAGAGTGTAACATAGGTGCATGTGAGTATAAAGATATACAGAGAGAGTAACATAGGTGCATGCGAGTATGAAGATGTACAGAGAGAGTAACATAGGTGCATGTGAGTATGAAGATGTACAGAGAGAGTAACATAGGTGCATGTGAGTATGAAGATGTACAGAGAGAGTAACATAGGTGCATGTGAGTATGAAGATGTACAGAGAGAGTAACATAGGTGCATGTGAGTATGAAGATGTACAGAGAGAGTAACATAGGTGCATGTGAGTAGAGAGATGTACAGAGTGTGTAACATAGGTGCATGTGAGTATAAAGATATACAGAGAGAGTAACATAGGTGCAGGTGAGTATAGAGATGTACAGAAAGAGTAACAATGTCTGGGAACGTACTGGCCTCTAGGGAGGGTCCTTCCACTGTGATGAAGCCCCCCTTGACCCCATACTGAATTGTCCATTGTTTCTGTCCCCACATTGTTACTCTCGCCAACAAATAAGCTATTCTTAATTTCTTGCTTGGAACCGTCATCATCCGGAAAAGTTCCTCCACTGGAAGAAAGAACATGTATAATGAGAATAAGACTAAAAATGCCAGACATTTAACAAATAGTTGAACATGTAAATAAGAATACCTGGCAAGGGTAAGGCCAATTCCATTATCCGCAAATCTGCAGGGAAAGATATAGATAGATTAATACACACATTGTGACCACAGTTACTACAAGAATAGCCCTTTCTGAATCCTAAATAAATGCATAAATGGAGTAATTAATTTGATTAAAGCCGCAGGGAAACGTCTGTGTTAAAAAAGGATTGCAAGCTAAACTGGTCAGCCCTGTGTACCAAAGTGCATGCTACAGTATAACCCCGATATTTACTTCCCTTTTACCCCCTATAACCTCACTTCTTCTGGTTACGAAAACAAATGAAAGCTTCAATTCCACTGAGTAAAAAAATATTGGCGGTTTCAACCAATTGAAAACATTGAAAACACAGGTATGCAACATTATTTTTCTGATTAATGTATGTTTAAAAGCTTCTCAGGCTGAGTCCCTTTCTAAAACCACAGCAGCCAGCACCATGTAATATACAAAACCACCTTAATATATACATCAGAGATTTTCAACCAGGGTTCCTAGAAACCCTTGGGTTCCCCGGGCATCCCTCATGGGTTCCCTGCCATTTTCAGGTCAATTGAAAATTGTACGATATACAGAATAATTTACAATGCATTGGATCTCAGACACGCTATTAGAGAGGGTTGGGGTTTCTTACAATGCATTGGATCTCAGACACGCTATAAGAGAGGGTTGGGGTTCCTTACAATGCATTGGATCTCAGACACGCCATTAGAGAGGGTTGGGGTTCCTTACAATGCATTGGATCTCAGACGCGCTATAAGAGAGGGTTGGGGTTCCTCACAATTTCACATAGGGTTCCTTAACTAAAAAAAGGTTGGAAACCACTGATATACATGCACATGATGTTTTCATTATGTGTAATGGGGCGGAGAGGAAAAACTCTTAACAGTTTCAAACTCGTCACTGGCCCCTCTGGTAGTTAAGTGGGTAAAATATAACAAAGTACAGGACAGTAGTGGGGGGAGGGGGAGATGGGGGGGGGGCTGAAAAAGTTTATGTTTTTACAACTTTTGGCCTGTCATATTCTTCCCTTTATTAAAAAGCACCATCTGCCAATGGTTATTCAAACAGATTACCTGAAATACGTTCACATTAAACAAGAAGCTTCACATCGGAGGCTGTAAAAGAAGCTGCACTTACTGGCAGTTATCCAGCCAGACATCTCCCCCACGCAGCCAGGCTCCATGGTCCTGGTTCTTATAGGCAATAAAATGCTGGATTATTGCTGGTGCTCTTGGCTTGAAAGGATCCGCATCTTGGTGTGGGCCGTACCTGGGATACAAGGACAAACATGAAAAACAGGTGTAAGACCAAGAAAAATCTAGCAATTGTAGTATGTGTATTTTAATATTCAATGTTATTTTTTCTACATTCCATTTTATTATTTTATTGTTAATCAGGAAACCAGCGACTTCATTTTTCCTTATAATGATCACATCATGTAGATACTGTACTGTATGTATATTGTGGCGCAATGGGTCCATTTCACTTTCTGGCATTGCAAGTATCAAATCCACGCCTGTTCATAACATAAGGCAGCAGTGATGCCGGAAATGTGTTTGACACACAATACTAAAATCACAAAAAGAACTTCACTTGGGTGTTTGGGTAACTACGTTTATCTTGGTATGTTTCCCCATTCTCAATGACACTGCACTACACAAGCATAGAAAGAAATGAAGGGTTAATGTATAACATCTGCTAGGGTCAGCATAGCTTATACAGCTCAGGAATCCTTGCAAGGATGGTATGTTGGATAACTACAGAAGCAGCGACCGTTATTAAAACATTTCACGCTTTGTATCCTTTGTACCGTCGAGAAACTGAAGTGGGCTATCGTGAGTTGTTGTCTTAAAAATCTAATTGCAATTCAACCTGTCTTTTATTGCTGTACAGACGGAGCCAGGTAGCAATGATTGTAATCAGGCGGGGTCACTAGGTTTTCAGCGACGGTCGGCCAGCTATTCCAATCGTATTGGCAAGCCGGGGTGTATTGTGCGTACAAGCTGGGGTGTCACTCATGTCATCTGCATTATAGTTGACAGTTGACTGCTGAAACTGGTAGTCAGACGGTGCGAGGCATTG
This sequence comes from Ascaphus truei, assembly GCF_040206685.1. NCBI lineage: Eukaryota > Metazoa > Chordata > Amphibia > Anura > Ascaphidae > Ascaphus > Ascaphus truei. Next base: position 730,142 of record NC_134500.1, read on the forward strand.
TTGACAGGTGGGGTTAGGTAGCAAGGATTGTAATCAGCCAGGTTCACTAGGTTTTCAGTGACGTCAGTGACGATCGGCCCGTTATTGCAATCGTATTGGCAAGCCGAGGTTGGTACATTGCAGGGATGGGAAATATGAATTTTAAATGGATTAAACCAGACCTTTCTCCTTTTGAAGTTGCCATCAGCAAACATACCGGCAAAACCTGGGAGCACTACCAATAACCCCTGCTAATTCCCTCAGGAGGGGCAGTGTGAAAAAAACAATCCTCATTAGTTAAAGTTTGCCTTCTCAAATGCTTCCACCCATGATTGTTAGGTGAAAATTTGAAAAAAATCGTAGTTCTCAATGATGTGATGATATATCTCTGCTAAAGTCGCCTTCTTATCTGTTCCAGCATTAATTGCAGAAAATATTAGATATGCGTAACTGACGTTCGGTTTTGAATCAAGACTTGTCATGATGTTGAGTGTACAGGTTTGGTCTATTCAGCAATTGTGCGGGCATAGCATTTGAGAATAATGTACCCAACATTGTGTTTAGATTCTTCAATTATGAAAACGTCTAAATTTGATAACGTCTTCAGCGACCAAGGACATTTTACAATGGATCACTGTGGTGGACTCTCTTTTTATCTGGTTTTTAAACACCTGCAAATTGACACATACAGTACAGTAACTGTGCTATGCACTTAATAGTGCGAAGGGGATTCATTTTGCCACCTGGCGGATACGCGAAGAACTGCACCCAAACAAATCAGAATCCAGGTAATTCAAAGAAATCAACAACGCTAAAAACAGGTGTGATTGGCCGCGTTAACACTAGCGTTCGCCGAGAATGACATGTGAATCACGCGTGGAATACAGCAGACTTTACGGAAATGGCTCAGAGAAATGTTCGAATAACGGCCGCTGCTTCTGTATATATGAGTGTATGTGTGTATATATGTATATGTGTATAGTCACTAAATATAAATAAATATTGAGTTAGTCACAAAATTCATTGAAAAAGGCTACAATAAGGATTCTGTTATAAAGATCTTCAATGAAGTTAAAAGTATTGATAGAAAAACCCTTTTAAATCAATCCAAGAATAGGATCCGTTCAAGTAATTGTATGGATAGTACTAGTGATAAGGGACAGAATCAGGAGACTTGTCCCAGGTTTATCATAAAATACAATCAGTCTGCTTCAAAAATTAAAGGTGTGTTGAGTAAACACTGGAACATTCTAAAAAGTGATCCCATTTTGGGACCTATTTTACCTCCCAATATACCGGTTACCGACAAATGGGCCAGGAATATCAAGAATATCTTGGCCCCTAGCCGGTTAAGACATGTTGTGAGTGAATGTTCCAATGTTTCCACCCAACCTTGTGGTAACTTTTCATGTGGACGCAGACGCTGTCTCACATGTAAACATCTAGTTACCGGCAATGTCTTTTGCTCTTTTTCCAATCAAAGAATATGAGATGAAGGGTAGAATAAATTGCCTTTCAACCTTTGTAATTTACCTTATATCATGTTCCTGTGGTCCCCAATATGTGGGAAGAACCATCCGTACTATGATCACTAGGTTCTTGGAACACAGGAGAAATGTTATAAATGGTAACTTAGACCATAGTTTCTCAAAACATTTTTCACATGTCCACAATAAAGATCCCGCATCTATGACTATTAGGGGGTTGGAGTGTGTCCCGGTGTCCCTTTTGGGGGGAGATAGATTCAGGAGGTTACACCTTCTGGAGATCTTCTGGATCTACACATTAGATACATTGTCCCCCAAAGGTTTCAATGAACATATAGACACCAGCACACTCATGTAACCCTTAGTCCTTCTCGGGTTCTAGAGCGCTCTGTTGGCCCATCATCCACATACTTTTTAAATCAATAATCATTTTTTAATGTTTTACATTTCTAAAATTATAAAATTAACAAATACGTTTTTAACTGATGTTTTATGTAACCAAATTTTTTTTATTATAGAAAATGTTTTATTATATGTATTTTAAATTGTTTTATAAATAACATTATCATGTATTTTGTCTGGACTACATCTTAACGACAATTATCCAATAGCTACAAAGATACTTTGGTATCAGTAGTTCTAAACCAGATCCATTTACAATGATTAGAAAATGTACAAACATATATTTTACTTATTCCATTAAATACATTGTTTTAGTTTATTGCATGTTTTAATATATATTTTTTAATACTTTAGAAATATCGAGCTTATGATGTCTAATTATATATAGGTGACTTGTTTTTTGTATTTCTATAACTTTTCCCACAGCAGACACTGTCACTGATTGCTGGAGTATGTGTGCAGCCAATTAAATAATTAAATATCAGGCTATTTAAGAGCACACTAATGCAGTCACATTATCCCCTGACGAAGTCGCAGTTATCGCGATGAAACGCGTAGGGCTAAGGTCAATGACTCATAAGTATACAGACTTATGAACTTTGCCTTTATATCATCTTTAATGTTGATATGAATTACCAACTAATCCCCCTGTGGTGAATCTGCCGCCCGTGTGAGGCTCACTGAGAGCTTGGCTACCGAAAGCCACTATCGCGAGACTTGGACTGGAGAAGGAGCACAGTGCGGACGCGCACTCCCGACGTCCTCGCGCGGAAGTATACTGGTGTGTCTACACGTGGTTTTGGCGTACCAGACGGGACATCACATTGACGTAGGAGTGGGGCGAAGTTCACGAAATTATATTGAGTTCCTTGCTTATATTCTTTTTAAACATTGTGAGTGGTCGTGATCTATGTATTTTGGCATTTATTAAAATTGTTTGGCAATATTACGCTATGGGAGCTGCGCTGCGTTCTTTTTGTTTTATAGTTTGCAGAGGAAAGAGGTGGTTCCGGAAGGCTGGCAGCGGCGTTCCTGTAGCACCTATCTTGGCAATTTCTTTTTTCTCTTTTGTCTGTTTGTGCTATATGTTTGTTAGTCACCTATAGATTATCATTCCCTACATTATTGCTTTGCTGCAGTGGAAAGACAGTAGGCTGGGGATAATGGTGAAAGGCAGTATGCTGGGGATAATGGTGAAAGGCAGTATGCTGGGGATAATGGTGAAAGGCAGTATGCTGGGGATAATGGTGAAAGGCAGTATGCTGGGGATAATGGTGAAAGGCAGTATGCTGGGGATAATGGTGAAAGGCAGTATGCTGGGGATAATGGTGAAAGGCAGTATGCTGGGGATAATGGTGAAAGGCAGTATGCTGGGGATAATGGTGAAAGGCAGTATGCTGGGGATAATGGTGAAAGGCAGTATGCTGGGGATAATGGTGAAAGGCAGTATGCTGGGGATAATGGTGAAGGGCAGTATGCTGGGGATAATGGTGAAAGGCAGTATGCTGGGGATAATGGTGAAAGGCAGTATGCTGGGGATAATGGTGAAAGGCAGTATGCTGGGGATAATGGTGAAGGGCAGTATGCTGGGGATAATGGTGAAAGGCAGTATGCTGGGGATAATGGTGAAAGGCAGTATGCTGGGGATAATGGTGAAAGGCAGTATGCTGGGGATAATGGTGCAAGGCAGTATGCTGGGGATAATGGTGAAAGGCAGTATGCTGGGGATAATGGTGAAAGGCAGGGTTGCAGACCTGCCTAAGGCATGTGGACGTGCTCACAAGGGATCTTTTTATTTGAGATAGAGAGAGAGAAGAGAGATAGAGAGAAGAGAGCGAGAGAGATAGAGAGAGAGAGAGAGAGAGCGAGAGAGAGAGAGAGCGAGAGAGAGAGAGAGCGAGAGAGAGAGCGAGAGAGATAGAGAGAGATAGATAGAGAGCGAGAGAGATAGAGAGATAGAGAGAGGTAGAGAGAGCGAGATAGATAGATAGAGAGAGAGAGAAAGATAGAGATAGAGAGAGGTAGAGAGATAGAGACATGTAAAATATCATTATTAATTTTGTTATATTACGACAGTAACATGTACGAAGGAAATAATGTGCAGTTTAGTTGATTACACCTTTATCTTATCGAGCATTTAATAATGCTTGTACAAACAACAAACTGGATCAGCACTCGAAAGTAAATCAAAGAAAATGAAGGACTTACGTTTTGCTTTTGGTTTCACCAAGCAGACACAGGGAGAGGAAAAGCCTGATGAAGGGGACAGGGCCTTGAAACGTTACTCTGTTCTGCACATACAATAAGTGCGTGTCTGCAAACTTCCCCTCTCCCTGTGTCTGCAAACTTCCCCTCTCCCTGTGTCTGCAAACTTCCCCTCTCCCTGTGTCTGCAAACTTCCCCTCTCCCTGTGTCTGCAAACTTCCCTCTCCCTGTGTCTGCAAACTTCCCCTCTCCCTGTGTCTGCAAACTTCCCCTCTCCCTGTGTCTGCAAACTTCCCCTCTCCCTGTGTCTGCAAACTTCCCCTCTCCCTGTGTCTGCAAACTTCCCCTCTCCCTGTGTCTGCAAACTTCCCCTCTCCCTGTGTCTGCAAACTTCCCCTCTCCCTGTGTCTGCAAACTTCCCCTCTCCCTGTGTCTGCAAACTTCCCCTCTCCCTGTGTCTGCAAACTTCCCCTCTCCCTGTGTCTGCAAACTTCCCCTCTCCCTGTGTCTGCAAACTTCCCCTCTCCCTGTGTCTGCAAACTTCCCTCTCCCTGTGTCTGCAAACTTCCCCTCTCCCTGTGTCTGCAAACTTCCCCTCTCCCTGTGTCTGCAAACTTCCCCTCTCCCTGTGTCTGCAAACTTCCCCTCTCCCTGTGTCTGCAAACTTCCCCTCTCCCTGTGTCTGCAAACTTCCCCTCTCCCTGTGTCTGCAAACTTCCCCTCTCCCTGTGTCTGCAAACTTCCCCTCTCCCTGTGTCTGCAAACTTCCCCTCTCTCTGTGTCTGCAAACTTCCCCTCTCCCTGTGTCTGCAAACTTCCCTCTCCCTGTGTCTGCAAACTTCCCCTCTCCCTGTGTCTGCAAACTTCCCCTCTCCCTGTGTCTGCAAACTTCCCTCTCCCTGTGTCTGCAAACTTCCCCTCTCCCTGTGTCTGCAAACTTCCCCTCTCCCTGTGTCTGCAAACTTCCCTCTCCCTGTGCCTGCAAACTTCCCTCTCCCTGTGTCTGCAAACTTCCCTCTCCCTGTGTCTGCAAACTTCCCCTCTCCCTGTGTCTGCAAACTTCCCCTCTCCCTGTGTCTGCAAACTTCCCTCTCCCTGTGTCTGCAAACTTCCCCTCTCCCTGTGTCTGCAAACTTCCCCTCTCCCTGTGTCTGCAAACTTCCCTCTCCCTGTGTCTGCAAACTTCCCCTCTCCCTGTGTCTGCAAACTTCCCTCTCCCTGTGTCTGCAAACTTCCCCTCTCCCTGTGTCTGCAAACTTCCCCTCTCCCTGTGTCTGCAAACTTCCCCTCTCTCTGTGTCTGCAAACTTCCCCTCTCCCTGTGTCTGCAAACTTCCCCTCTCCCTGTGTCTGCAAACTTCCCCTCTCCCTGTGTCTGCAAACTTCCCCTCTCTCTGTGTCTGCAAACTTCCCCTCTCCCTGTGTCTGCAAACTTCCCTCTCCCTGTGTCTGCAAACTTCCCCTCTCCCTGTGTCTGCAAACTTCCCCTCTCCCTGTGTCTGCAAACTTCCCCTCTCCCTGTGTCTGCAAACTTCCCCTCTCCCTGTGTCTGCAAACTTTCCCTCTCCCTGTGTCTGCAAACTTCCCCTCTCCCTGTGTCTGCAAACTTCCCCTCTCCCTGTGTCTGCTGCTTTTTCTGTATTGCTGCTTTTTTGATACATTAAAGAAGAAACATGGTGAGACCAAAAGCAAAACATAAGTCCTTCATTTGTATTATTTTCGAGTGCTGATCCAGTTTGGTTGTTGCACAGTTGTATGAATCGGTGTGGATACCGGATCATAGCACCTCTCGCTGAATTGTGTGTGACACAGGGTGAGTGCTAGTGCATTCCCATTTTTATTTTTTTTAATGCTTGTGAAATACAGTTTGTCTGCAATTACCTTGCTCCAACCAGGGTCAGGATCGGCCTCTTATCCTTATCATTGGCTTCTGTCGTTTTAACTCCATTGTCAATGATCATACCAGCCTGGGCAGACAAATGGGACATTACATCTTATACACAATGGCTGGATGCAAACCCACACTGACCTCAAACCAGAAAACAAAGAATGGAAATATGGATCAGACTGGAAGTTACTTGTATACCACCCGTAAGTGCATGTGGCCCATGACATAATATACATATTGCTATCGCCTTACCTATTCTCACGCCTTTCTACAGTTTAGCACCATTTAGGAAATGTGGGCCTGTAACAGGGAATTAACCCTGTCTCAATAAGGCTTCACTAGAACGCCTCTGTGGTCTGAGGGATCCAGCAGGAAGCTGGTTAATTGCAGCTAAAACAATTAACCAGTCTCCACCTGGTTAATCAGACCAGTGTAAAAGCCTCCTGCTGGGAACTAATCAGGAGACTCTTGAGCACACAGGATGACTCAATGAACACCTCACCCCATTGAGGGGCAGGATGACACTGTCTCTCAATGAACACCAATCTAGACCCTGACCTTAAAGGCCACCTGCTTTGAGGTAACTCTTGAGACTTTGGGGTGATAGGCTGGAAGAGGGGCTGTTCCTCCCCGCCTTGCAGACAGGGACTGGGAAGTGAGTTAGCCCTTACACAGGGACACGCTGTTTGTTTATTGTTGTATGATGTGCGTTGTTTAAAGGGACAGGCTAAATAAAGCCATGTTTTAAATTCCCCAGAACTATCTCCCTGTGTGTACGTCTGCACATGTCTCTTGCCGTGCCTATGTGCATTTCTGGACCCTTTGAAAATTAAGGGATTCAATATTAAAAGGTAAACCTTCTGGTGGGCCTTATTATTTGATTTTGTTTATCTAGATCATAGGCATGGGGCCATGCAACTTTTTGTAAGGATGGACTGTGTGTGTGTGTGTGTGTGTGTATGTGTGTATATATATATATATATATATATATATATATATATATATATATATATATATATATATATATATATATATATATATATAAGGAGGAAAAAAAAAGATAAATATATATAGATAAATAAACATTTACAGCCCTAAGATTGGTGTACGTATTTGCTGCATTTCATTGCCTGGGAGTCTCTGCCTTGTGTTGCTTTACACTCACCCTGTAGTTTGAATGTGCTCGGTTGTTGTGGAATTTTCCCAGGGGTGTGTGCTCAGAATGCCCTGGAGAATACAATCCCTGAGAGGGTCCAGTGGGCACATGGTGAAAGATAAACCAAAAGCCAGTTTCCTGCAACAAAAAAAAAAGAAAAGAAAAAAAGGTAGATGCAATGACACTTCTCCAGACACCCGATTCCTATATTTCACATCCACACAACAAGCTGAGAGAGGCTGAGTCTTTTCATCCACTAGTCCTGAAACTCTCTTGAAATGTCTTATTGCTCCTCCTACATTCTGTACAATGTACTATACCTGTTGCCATATTAATAAACCACATTAAAGCCTTCCACTGAGGTTCTCCAGCAGTGTATGGTTAACACAAGGAATGTCTGGGATTATGATGCATGGACTTTTTGATGCTTTTATGTAGTTTAGGGCTATACTGGGTTTTCACATCTCTTTGATGGCCATAAAACAGAGCTACTATGGCCAAAAGCTCAGATGAGAATTGTGAAGGCTATGGAGGCTCTAATTGTTTAACATTGGTGTACATCTGCGTTGTGCCAAAGGCGGACATCCTGATGGGGCTCCCCAAGAGCTGCTCCCTTCTGCACAGGTCCAGCGTGCTAAGGGTTAACATTTGCTTGTACTTTGTGGAACGTCAACCCCACCCACTGGAATGTTAATGAGCCAAGAGGACACAAGGAACTTTTTGTTCACAGCTGCATTGAAAATCAACCACCCCAGTGTACATCTGCGTTGCCCCAAAGGCGGACAGGACAGCCTTTGGCACAGCCAAAGGACTGCCAAATGTTTGAGCTGTTTGCTACCATTCGCTGCTGTTTCATGATGTTAATGCTGCTCTATTTCAAATCGGAAAATCACAAGCCCTTTATCCCCTGCACCCAATTTTCCAACTCTATCTGTCCATGAAATGTCTGTGAATTTACTGTATAACCCTGTTCTTTTAAAGTAACCATGTATTTTTATAACTCTGTGCCCAGGACATACTTGAAAATTAGAGGTAACTCTCACTGTATTACTTCCTGGTGACACATTTTTATAAATAAATAAATAAACATGCTTCAGTGAACCATTCTTAATAGGACACTGAGCTGGATTCAAAGTGTAAGGTATTAGATAAACTATTCCAGATGGATATTTCATTAATGGCGGCCTTGAAGCTGTAGGCTATAAGAGTGGTTCTCCTGTTCTCTATTGTATGGCTGAACTAGACCAATATCTTTCATTGTGAGATTCCTTGATGTGTAACTTACTTCCGAGCCAGCAGCCGAGCAGTTGATGAGGTTATTGTTAGGGTTGGCCATCCAGAAGGTGGAAACAGCACTATATATAAATCAGAAAGGATATTAAACAGAAATGTTAGACATGTTGGGTAGTGTGCAGTAGAGGAGATGGGATAAACTAGTTACAAACCCTCCACACCACATCTCACATTAGCCATGCCATACCCCACATACTAGAATCGCTGGATACATGCTATAGCCATAATACCCAATATTAACATGCCTTTTATATAATGTCACAACAATCTGAAATGTTGTGCTCAACCTGTGCATCTAGTACAATGAATAGACTTGCCTCAGTCACTCAGCACTATCTATTTCCGTCTCTCTGGCCTGTCTTGGTGCTGTCTCTGGAATTCCCCCTATTCACTGTACTGTTTGGCATTGACTTGCTGAAATACTGGTTACATTACAGCTGACAAAGCAGTTAGACTTAAATATGTTCTGGATATCACACAGAAGTAATGAAAATAGGAGGCAAATTGAGGAGAAAAAAATCGTACTAATAGATGGAACTGATTTCTTACCAACCAATGAATGGAAATACAGGTTATCAAAGCATCAATTATTTATATGAATATGTAGAATACTATGAATACTGTAATTATACTAGATATAATGATTATATATATATATATATATATATATATATATATATATATATATATATATATATATATATATATATATATATATATATATATATATATATATATATATATATATATATATATATTAGCAATACTTAGTACATTTTCGGATTGTTTAGTGTAGCTATTGTTTAGTTACCAAGCTCACGGGATTGATCCAGGTGCTAAACTCCTGCAATCTGGGACTACTTATTGTCTCAAATACATTAATTGTGCCACCATTATACTGCAGAAATAGAAGCAAAGTACAGCTCAAGTCCGTTATAACGCGATCCGTTACAAAGCGAATCCTCTTATAACGCGATGCAAGTGTGGCTCCCAATTTTCTTATTTATGAATACTTAACACAATTATTGGTATCTTAAATACTTCATTGTACAATGCATACAATTGTACATTATTTCTAACGCGATCCGCTTATAATGCGATGTGATTCTTTGGACCCCAAGCACAGCGTTATAAGGGGGCTGAGCTGTACATTGTGCCTGTTTGGTGTCCATATCATTCTTGGGAATGGATCTTGACAAGGGAACAGTGTAATGTACTAATGTAACAAATATATGTTATTATACTGTGTATACTGTGTATACTGTGTATACTGTGTATAGTTACATACTTGCTTCCCTGGCACTTACTTGCAGTCCTGCCTGGGTTTGGCTGCATAACCTGGATAGGAGCCTTCAGTAATAGTTTTGCACATTTTGTTATCTCTGTCAGATGGAAGCAGAGTTCCTGCTTTGATGAGAAGTCCAAGACAGTGATCGAAAGTATTACGCTCCTCCGGACCATCTTCAGTGAAGAAGCAGTGACCCAGAGTGTCATAACCCACAACGTCCTTTATCTGCACAAGAAGCATCATTCCTTTAGCAACAACAAGAAAACTGACGTCCTTATCTCAAGGTTCCTTACATTATCCTGTTCCTGAAAGTATTTCAGAACAGGGATTGAATGTTCACACAATGTTTTAGTACATACAATACCTCATCCCCTTAATGTTCCCAAATCTATTACTTCTATCCAGGAAACTCTCCTTACAAAGAAAAGAATCACTTCTATCTACAGATAAGGCTGCGCTTATAGTGCCAGCGATGCAACGTCGCGGCAAAACAAATGTATTACCGCCATCGCGTGCGCTTATAGTAAGCGCGATGCGACGGGAGCAACGCAAATTTCTGAAGGTGGTCAAATTTGATTTTTCAGAGGCTGTCACCACATGTGACAGCCTTTGAACCAATCAAAGACCTGGACGCTCGCGACGTCGGCGGAAAGCGAATTACAACTTTCGCTAGCGGTGACGGGTGACGTCATCAGTCGCGCACACTATAAGCGCGGCCTAACATCCAGATAACATACAGATACCACAAAGTTGACACCTCAATCCCTTCTCTGCCAGAAAAGGGGTTAAAGATGTGTGTGTGAGTGTGAGTGTGAGTGTGAGTGTGAATAAATACAGTATATATAAATACTTATCGGTTCTTTTCTCACAAGTGAGGGTCATTTAGTTAAAAAAAAAAAAAAAACCCTTTGGCCAAAGCATTTGTAATCTTGCAGATCTCGTCTAAGTGTCCGTTCTTTCTGCAAGTCTTTGACGTAGTCTGCAAGATTACAAATGCATTGGCCAAAGGGTTTAACTAAGTGACCCTCACTTATGAGAAAAGAACAGATACGTATTTAATGATATGATTTGTCATGTTGGATGTAGCATTGGGGTCCCCTGTCTTTTGTGTATATATTATGTGAAGATAATCACAATTTTCTTTATAGGCTAATTGTATGGGGTATGGTTAATTTAACAGAGGTTACATTGAGATCCCAATGACAAGGATGCAGTGATCCCCACATGAATAACACAATTGAAAAAAAAGTCATAATACCCATGTAACAAAACTATTGGCTATACTAAAGGGTTAACCCACTCATTGCCTAAGGGCCAAGCAGGTCATTACACACCAATCCACTGCTGGCCTCATCTAATAAAATGGGAAAAGGGGAAAATGCTCGTCAGCATTTGGGGTTTCATTAGAACAAGCCTCAAAAAGGTTATATTAACATGTTATAATATGGGACAAAAGGGGAAAACCTCTTTGACAAAGCGCCTCCACGGCGGGAAATGCGTCAAAGTTTTTTATCATGTGTGTTTGTCCATTTGGCTTATATGCCCAATAAATAGTTATTGTTTTGCCTCCAGCCCTTTGCAGTGCTCTACTTTCTATTTTTCTCCATTTTTTTCTCCGTGTTATAATAAGGGACTAGTGTCTGTTCTACGGGGGCAGGGTGGGCAACAGGATAAACTTCAAGGATGGCATGTGTGGCCCTTAAGCCCTCAAAGGGGACGCACATTTCCTCTTTCCCTGGGCACAGGCAATTGTAGGAAGTTCTCTCCACCTCCTCTGTGCAGCTGCTTAATGGCAGATGAATACTTTCCCACTCCTCTTCTTACACAGGGAACTAGTGATTAGCACAGGATAGGAGCAGAGCAGCCTTTATCAGTGCAATGTCACTAAGCAGCAGAGGGAGCGGGAGAAGCTACGTCCCAATGGACTGGGGAGAGAGGGAGAGTCGGCTGCTGAGGCATGCATCCGTTGGGGGCCGCTAGTTGAGGTCTGCATGCCACCTGTTCCCCACCAATGATTCAGGGGATTAGACTGGACATCCTGCAATGAAAATGTCTAAAACAGCATCACAATTATTAAGAGTAAGGAACATGAAGGAGTTTCATACCAGCAACCCGTTGGAGCCATGGACAGTGATACAGCGAGAGAAGGCATGATGAATGGAGACCTCTTTAATGTAGGTGGGTGGGGAATACCCTCCCTTTTCATCCACATCTCCAGCTGTGTGGAAGTGTATGGGGTAATGCCCCATTATCTGCTGCCCCATGTGCTTGAGCTCCAAATCTTCAATATGAACAGCCTTGAAGCCACTTCCAACCTGCAATGGAGTCAAAGATGTGGCCAATAGTCTCCCTGCAGGTGTATATCAATATATCTGTCTCTAGGTATGATGCAGCATGTGACTGAGGATACTTCTTTGTATATTTTCTTCTGCAAGTCTGGCAGATGATAAAAACATTTAATGAGATCATTATAATCTCAATGCTATTGATCCCATGTGCACGAAGCCCAATTAAACTTAATTCCCGGGAAATAATGTAGTTTTAGGTGGGAGAGAGCTTTAGACACAAAAGTGGTAGAGAGAAGACATCCACTTCAGGGTCAAGTCAATGGGACATATGTACCAAATAACAAGTTGGGCAATTCTAGGGCAAAACCATCGCTCCAGATGTATAACAAAAAATCATATTCATTTCAATGGAATTTTGTTTCTCAAACATACATGATACAGAGTTTTGCCCCCAAATTCCACCATGTTTCCTTGATACATATGTCCCTAAGGTGCTATGAGACATGGCTTTAAATGTTGCACATGGGAGCAAAAATCCTTCACCTTGCAAAGTCTTCAAGGTTAAAAATATTCCACAACCGGTCAACATTTCTGTACCATGTGTCTTTGTTCTTACGCACTTCTGGATTCACAGGTGGAATGATCAATGTTGTGTAATTCTATTTAAGGCTATTCTAGATAAAAATTCTGCAGTAATAGTTTACAACACTGTCAGAATTAGTTTAAAAAAAAATGTAAATGTTTAGAGGTTTATCCCATGTAATTCTGCCAGTTGGCGATAGAGTTTTAAACTTCAGCGCTTTAGCAGCATTTCCCACACTTAATATGTAAGTGAATCAGTCAGAGCTGGAAAGGGCGACAGAACACAGGATGTATACCTAGCAGAGAAGGTATTTAGCACGTACCTTGATGTGACCTCCAAATGTATCAAAGTCAAAGTATTTACACACAGAGCTGTTGTAACACTTCTTCTCCATCTCTCCGTTAATCACAATATTTCTGCTGAGGAGACCAACTTCTGCCCTCATATCAACACCATCCATTTCTTCTCCAATATGAAGATACTTAGCTCTCCCTATAGAGGATGAAAAAGTTATCATTAATACAAAAAATACTTTTCACCCTGAACTTGGTAACATGATACAGTACATGATACAGTACTTGCTACCCATCTGAGAATTCCAGTGTAGATCCTATCAAAATAGGCTTTTCTAATGTTATTTTCTCAGCTTTAACTTGGCCTCTTCAAATCCCATTGATATGTGTCAATTGGAAAGCTGAAATAAAAAGGATTGGGAGTCTCCTGGCTTAAACACTGAGGCCCAAGATCAAAGCTATTCCCGCCTCTCGGGTCATTTCATTGGTTCCTAACCTTTGTCACGTTACCAGCCTTCGCCGCTGCGGAGACGTGCGCGTCCGTGACGTCACCCGCGTGAAGCGGTGCGTTTTTGGACATGCTAGATGCGCCGTCGGTGGGCGTGTCTAGGGGCATGTCAGTGATGTCACGGAGCTGGTTCGCCCTCATTGGGCGAACCGCTCACATGACCTGCCCGTCGCGCCGAGAAATCAGTTTCAACTAATTCCTCGTGCCACGCGTAACCCCTCCTGCAGTCGCCCACGCGGCCTTAAGGCGCGATCAATGCCTTAAGGCAATGTGATCGCGCCGCGCGCTCTGCGGCAGCATGGACGCAGCCTTATAAACTCTATGAAGAAATGTCTCGTCATCCCTGTAAAATGATATGTACGTTCCGGGAGAACGGCGTTCTAGGAGAACATTATTGATATTATTACGTATCACCTTGTGCTTTCTTGTGCCAGGAATTAACCCAACCGATATGCAATGGCTGGGTCCATGTCATTTTATGGGAGGTAGTAATCGAACATATATAAAGATAAAGTCACGCCTATTTATCCCTAATTACTCATGTAGAAGTAAAAATAGAAACGTTCAATGATATATTGTCAGAGCAGATAGAATTGATGTCTATCAATAGTATGATAGTATAATAGTTTTAATGTCTGTCTACAAACATGAGTCAACTGATAAAAGGAGGACGATCCCACCTCCGGGTGCTATGAGCGCGCAAAGCTTGAAATGTCCTAACAATGTCTGGGGAACAAAAATATGTTTAAACCCTTTTCCCAGAGGACTTTGCTTTACCTATTTATCTATTAGCAATTGTTTATAATGTACTGACACATTGTGCCGCGCAGCGCTGGGCTGTGAAACAACGTAACAATACGGCATACAGAAGACATGTACAAGATTCCATACACTGGCACAATAGATAAGTACATACCTGCTCCAATGAGCTTACAATCTAAAATGAAGCAGAGCAGAAATAAAGGAGCGTTGGGTGTGTTCTTCCTTAACCCCTTCTGTCCTGGAGAAATTAATTGTCATTCACACTCTGCTCAGCCTATGGATATTCCCAGGTAACCCTTTCCTGTCAGAGGGATTCTTCTCTTATTAATTTACATTCAGCCTGGCATTCTTAGCGTTAACCACTTCTCTTCCAGGGGGTTAGCAACACTAACCATATTAAATATATCTAGACAGATAGCTCCATCCTTATCTTTTAATCTGAAAACTTCCATGCTTTCTTTCAAAACTAAAGCTGTCTCACATTTTAATCTGGTCTGTAACTGTTACAAATGCCTATAACATATACAGCTCAACCCCGTTATAACGCGATCCGTTACAGCACAAATCTGCTTATAACGCGATGCCAGCGTGGCTCCCAAATGTTGTATTTATGAATACTTTACAACACGATTATTGGTGTCTTAAATACTTTATTGTGCAATGCATACAATTGTACATTATTCCTAACGTGATCCGCTTATATCGCGATGTGATTCTTTGGACCCCAAGCACAGCGTTATAAGGGGGTTGAGCTGTATTATCTTTATCTGTGCATGCAACGTCTTGTATATAATGTATAACCCTTAATGTAACTATGTATCTGTCATCATAACTCTGTGCCCAGGATATACTTGAAAACGAGAGGTAACTCTCAATGTATTACTTCCTGGTAAAACACATATATATATACATATTATATATACATATACATATATACATATATATATATATATATATATATATATATATACTTATATACACACACACACACACACACTATAATCTGCATTGCCTTAAATCAACTTCACCAATACTCTTGGAAGCAATGAAAATGACATTTTGTGTCTGTAACTGTAGTTGCGCTGAACAGAATGAAAGAATAAATGACCCACTTGTATGCTTTTAATTTAATCGTAATGCAGGTCATGCAACGCAATCCCTCCAAAGAATAGCAAACATCCAGTGCACACGGTCTATATATAACCTGTTTTTGTAGACTTGGGCTCATCCCATTATGTAAAAGTTATTTTGGAACATTTCATTCTTAAACGTTTTTTTTTTTTAAATGCCCTTTTGATGATCTGTGTAAAAAAAAAGGAATGTCTTTAATTTGGAGCCTGAAAAAACACGAGTCTATACAAACAATACCAGAAGCAAAGGGAAGAATTTCCATTTCTATTAATGCCAGAACTGAGATCGACACAGTGTCAGGGGAGAAAGCAAGAACTTTAAATTGAAACAAGGAGCGGCAGATATTTAAGTAAAGAAAAAGGGGGAGGAGGAGGGCATGAGGGACGGGAGGGGGGCAGGAGAGAGAGAGAGATGGGGGGGTACAGTATGGCTGGTACTTCCACCAACGAATGGGAATCTTAAACAGTCACACATACTCAGGAGTGTGTGTGTGTGGGGGGGGGGGGTCAGCGCAGTTCTGGGGGTACCATGTATACTGACTAAGGGTTCACTGAGACAATTGTGCCAATGGCTGAACATTTTACTCTCCAAGACCTCAAGCATTTATTTTTTACCATATTTCACCTTCAGAGTTCAAAAATATAAAATGTTACACTATCATGTTATAAAAGAAATATAGTATAGAAAACGGTTTACTTAAAATGTATTAAAACCCGACATCAGCATTTTTAGGTACACTGGAGTTCTTTACAGTTACAATATATTAGGTTTTATAACATCACAATACATTTTTTAAAGGTTTCTTAGTTCTCAGAAGGTGGAAGGCACAGTGTCCCTCTGCACCCAGACACAATATTACATATACTGCTACAGGTTCATTTCCAGTGGGATTGTATTGATGTTGAACTATTGCTTTAACCCTTTCCATGCCTTTGGGGAAGTGTAATGCAAGTAATGCAAGTGTACAGAATTCCCATCTGAACACTATAATCCCTTTCAGCGAACCCGATCAGCTGTGCCAGCTCTAACCTTCAACTGAAAAAGGCCGATGTTGTTTTCCCATAGCAGGGCCTGGGCGCCAGAGCAGATAACACCGGTCTCCCATAAAATGCTAAATAACATTTCATTTTCCACTTCAATAAGTGCCAAACCCTCCTTCTCCACTCTAATGTTTACTTAAGATTAAAGAAGTCAAGAAGCGCTAATCTTCCCATAGCCAGTAAAGAAATTCTAACACTATATTATCTTAAGTAATATAAATAAAGAGACGGTGGGGGGTTTCGGGTTAGTGGCGGGTGTGCAGGTGGTCAGGGTCAGGGTTAGGGTTAGTGGCGGGTTTGCAGGCGGTCAGGGAGTGTTTATATGAAATCAGATGTTCTCAGCAGATCTGCTGAAATGAGTCTGGTCCCTATGCAAACAGAACATGCAAATTCACTAACAAACTTCATTTATGACCATATTTAAAGACAAAGTCATGTTATAAGGTCCATTGGGGGGGGGGGGGGGGGGGGGGGCGGCTACGCATTGAGAAATTGGTCTAATGCTGATGCATTTGCGGAACATTTGTTGAATTTTTTATGTCTGTAACACAACATTTTTATTACGTTTATTTCTACTGTTGGAGAATTTGGCGCAGGTGACGGAGAAAACCAACGCAGAAAAGTAACGCAAGCCGCACATTCCTTAATACAAAGGCCTGCAGCAATATGCAAATGTACTACACACTAACTCCTTCCCTTTTCTCCATAAAAATCCCTCATCTCGTCGCAGACACACTGGTACATAGGTGGGTGCAGGGCGGGGTGCAGGGCGGGGTGCAGGGCGGGGTGCAGGGCGGGGTGAAGGGCGGGTGCAGGGCGGGGTGCAGGTGTTTACAGCATGATTTGTATTTAAATAAAGGCGCGGACCCCGCTCATGCTTGAGAGCGGTGACGTCACCAGCTCTCCAATCATGAGCGACAGGTGTCCTAGCTATTTCGCAAGCGCACCGCGTCAGCGTGGACGGGACAATTTAAATTGCCAAAACTAAACTCGGCAAGCACCGCGCGGTCTGCACGCTCAGCGGTAGCGTGGCCGCAGCCTCATAGGGAGGGGGGCCTGCTAGCGGACCAAAATGATCACCACCATCAAATAAATGTGACATTGTTTTCACAAGACCACAGGTCTTCTTCTGCCTCCTAGATATTAGGGACGCACCTAGAATATACATATATACATGTAAAGTGTATGGAAACATGGAATTACCCAGGGGGTACTTACATTATTCATCATTAATGTCCCACCCAATCACCTCGGCATGAAATGTAACATATATTTTCACCAGCTTCACACAAGCTTAGGCGAGGTGTTTAATTCAAACAACATATACAATGAAAGTGATGTATCCCAATGATATAACTACCGCTCTGTATAGACGAGGGCAACATTCTCAAAACGCCAAGTTTTCCAATCCATGAGATCCGACGTTAAGGCTTTCCCGTGTCAGATCACATGGATCCGCGCTTTCCCGTGTCAGATCACACGGATCCGCGCTTTCCCGTGTCAGATCACACGGATCCGCGCTTTCTGTGTCAGATCACACGGATCCGCGCTTTCCCGTGTCAGATCACACGGATCCGCGCTTTCCCGTGTCAGATCACATGGATCCGCGCTTTCCCGTGTCAGATCACACGGATCCGCGCTTTCCCGTGTCAGATCACACGGATCCGCGCTTTCCCGTGTCAGATCACACGGATCCGCGCTTTCTGTGTCAGATCACACGGATCCGCGCTTTCCCGTGTCAGATCACACGGATCTGCGCTTTCCCGTGTCAGATCACACGTATCGGCGCTTTCCCGTGTCAGATCACACGTATCGGCGCTTTCCCGTGTCAGATCACACGTATCAGCGCTTTCCCGTGTCAGATCACATGGATCCGCGCTTTCCCGTGTCAGATCACATGGATCCGCGCTTTCCCGTGTCAGATCACACGGATCCGCGCTTTCCCGTGTCAGATCACACGGATCCGCGCTTTTCCGTGTCAGATCACACGGATCCGCGCTTTCTGTGTCAGATCACACGGATCCGCGCTTTCCCGTGTCAGATCACACGGATCTGCGCTTTCCCGTGTCAGATCACACGTATCGACGCTTTCCCGTGTCAGATCACACGTATCGGCGCTTTCCCGTGTCAGATCACACGTATCAGCGCTTTCCCGTGTCAGATCACACGTATCGGCGCTTTCCCGTGTCAGATCACACGGATCTGCGCTTTCCCGTGTCAGATCACATGTATCGGCGCTTTCCCATGTCAGATCACATGTATCGGCGCTTTCCCGTGTCAGATCACATGTATCGGCGCTTTCCCGTGTCAGATGACACGGATCGGCGCTTTCCCATGTCAGATCACATGTATCTGCGCTTTCCCGTGTCACATCACACAGATCTACGCTTTCCCGTGTCAGATCACATGTATCGGCGCTTTCCCGTGTCAGATCACACGGATCTGCGCTTTCCCTTGTCAGATCACATGTATCGACGCTTTCCCGTGTCAGATCACATGTATCGGCGCTTTCCCGTGTCAGATCACACGGATCTGCGCTTTCCCTTGTCAGATCACATGTATCGGCGCTTTCCCGTGTCAGATCACATGTATCGGCGCTTTCCCGTGTCAGATCACACGGATCGGCAAACTCAGAGCTTTGAGAACATACCCCAAAGTCTCTTGATACATGTGTAGCCGAGCCCCCTAATACGTCTGGTGCGGGCGGGGGAGGTTGCAGGCTGGATCGGAGTGCCGGAGCTCCGTGGCGGACTCGGAGTGCGGGGGCTGCCATTTTGGCCTCACGCATGCGCAATACGGGCGCCACACATGCACAGTGTGTGCAGAGTTACGGCACCCATCTTAGGTGGCTCCGCAAGAGTAAGAGAAATCCCGATAAGGTTAGCACAATTCACCGGTACACAATGTGTTGTTCCCCTCTGCGTCTCTGCTCCCATCAACGTCCCTTCCAGTAGACACAGGGTTAAGGGCGGAAGTGCTGTAAGGGGGATATCCGGCTGCCAGGACTTCGCGTCAAAGACTTGCACAGGCTGAATACTGAACAAAGATTCTACGCGTTTCGTCGGTATGACTTCATCCTGAAGAACGGGAACAACACACTGTGTACCGGTGAATTGTGCTTACCTTATCGGGATTTCGTACAATGACGGTACTTATAGACCTTATGTGAGTGCATATCCATATGTTTTATTTATGATGATCTCCAATACATTTTAAGACGTTATTGCTCTATTTGGTGTTTCTTATTATTCCTGGGTATTCGTGTAATGAGGAAGAGAAAGGGGTCTGTACCTGTGGATATCCAGTTTCATTGCTCTAATCAGAGAGACGAGTGTGTCTGTAATGCCTTACTAATGAGAAGAGAATTGTGAGTGGATTACCTTTACACTTGAAAGAAAGACACACAGAGTTGAAACTATACCATACTATGTTGCTTTTATTATTCTTTTACATATGACCACGTGAACACGGGCGCTCCCCTGAATCTTTGAGGAATTCTGCAATCAAACAGACTAAGAGAACAGTCTATACAAGGGTTTTGAGTAGCTTTTCTATTAGCACCTTTACACTGGGTGGTGGATCTTTCACTTCATTCACTAATAGATCACAGTTCACGTTAACCACTTTTTTCTGAGATATTTTTTCTGTAATTTGCCTTAAACATATTGTTTTATATAGTTCACATATTTTAGGACATTGTCACAAGTTAGCGCCCTTGCAATCGTTTTTTCTTTAACTTTATGTATATGAGTGTGTCAGTAAACTGTTATATACCTGCAAGTGTATTATTTATTACTGTATAAATTCCTGTGAGGGGTTATCCCGCCAACGCTGGGATCCCTCATGGGTGGAGGCGCTGCACTAAAGGAGAAGGAGCTCACCCCAGGCTCCCAGTGGTGGAGGCTTAGGCCTCCTGTGAGCAACAGGTACAGCAGCACCCGTAGTCGCCCGCGTAGTTTCCCTTAGGCATAGGGAAAGGGGGCTGCACATGGAAGATGAGTCATATTTTCATGGTGACTTCATTAACACAATAGTCAGTCTGGGTGCTTAATGCACAAGCCTCTTTATGAATATTATTTTGCAGATTTATCAATGTAAGCCTGACATGGTTTTCTTCTCAAACAACCTCTGTCCTGCAAATAGTAAGAAAAATAACAACCTTCAGATGATCACGATTGTCTAATTGTCCCCGTGTGATGCGCGGAATTGTACAAAATGCATTCGCAACATTTTAAGCATTCAGCAAAATATCGCCAGGCGTGGAGTGAAACACGGCGTGTGCCGGCGAATCCTGACTCGGACGCAGCTTTTTTTCGTGACTTGAAAAGGGCAAATTTTGCACGATTCGGGACCTTGCTCAGAAGGTTGGCAGGTCTCTACATTCTCCCTGAGAATTAGTATCACCCCATATCTGTGTTATGCAGAATTTCAGAACCCGGACGGATTAATGCCAGAAAATGGGGAAAAGTGCGTTGATTAATTGCCAATGAGGCTAAAGCTGCAATTAAAAAAAAATAATCTGATTAGTTTGGGTAATCCAATTCCTGACTCATACTATAAAGAATTCACAAACCCACGCAGGCTTTTTTTAGTGTAACTGCAAATATTATTTTGTAGGGTTTCATATTGCTAAGTGACAAGTGATTGAATATGATGGTATGATGCAATGTAAGAAGTGCCAAACTCTTCGTCCCATATGTTTGAGTGTGTGTAATAAGGCACCAGGTCAGATCTCTTCCAACCCAATCCATGGGAAGTTCTGTATAACTGCACAAAAACATTAGGATGGAAGAAAATAGCATTTTGTGCACTTTTTACCTACGACAAATTTGATGCAAACAAAGTACTGAGCAGCTTTTGATTTGGATATAGGGGGGTAAATGCTCTTTAATTCCTACATGCCACTATACAGTTATATTTCAGCATGTAATGTAATTAACACAGTGATAAGTGCTAAATTATGTTCAATCTTTTTGCTACAGCAAATGCCAGATTTCCTATGTCCTGTGATAGGAATGATATTAGGATAATTACACATTCCCAAGATACTTACTGATGGGTTTACCAGTTTAAATCTCCTTCAAGACAAACAAAATGGCTGCCAAATCTCAGACCAATAGAAAGCTGCAACATAATCAGCTGTGGCTTCCAATTGGATGGCCATTTGAATTTAAAAACCTGGAAGTAATAACCGTAACGTCACCATTAACTAGGGGGTGTCCAGAGCTGAAAATAACGCAGAGGAACAGGAGGTTCCAATCCTGTAAATAATAGAGGTTGGTTAGAGGGCATATCTCCTTTAGGGTTAAGATATTATCAGGTCTGCTTTAGCCATGGAATTCATATAAAACTAATGGTTTATTCATTGACTGAAGAGTTCAGAAAAGGACTAGAAATGATGATTGTAAGTGTGGGCAGGAGAGAGAGAAGCAGCATTGGCCGTGAATGTAAGTGTGGGCAGGAGAGAGAGAAGCAGCATTGGCCGTGAATGTAAGTGTGGGCAGGAGAGAGAGAAGCAGCATTGGCCGTGAATGTAAGTGTGGGCAGGAGAGAGAGAAGCAGCATTGGCCGTGAATGTAAGTGTGGGCAGGAGAGAGAGAAGCAGCATTGGCCGTGAATGTAAGTGTGGGCAGGAGAGAGAGAAGCAGCATTGGCCGTGAATGTAAGTGTGGGCAGGAGAGAGAGAAGCAGCATTGGCCGTGAATGTAAGTGTGGGCAGGAGAGAGAGAAGCAGCATTGGCCGTGAATGTAAGTGTGGGCAGGAGAGAGAGAAGCAGCATTGGCCGTGAATGTAAGTGTGGGCAGGAGAGAGAGAAGCAGCATTGGCCGTGAATGTAAGTGTGGGCAGGAGAGAGAGAAGCAGCATTGGCCGTGAATGTAAGTGTGGGCAGGAGAGAGAGAAGCAGCATTGGCCGTGAATATGGCTGAATGCATCTTTACAAACACTGTGTGTATAGACTTTTCCAGTCATGGTGACTGAGGCACTCCTATATATTCATGTTGTGAGAGGTATATACATGTAACCTGATGAGAGAGCTGCCTGGGGAGAAGGACAAAGCTAATCTGCTCTGGCGTGATATCCCCACAAGCAAGAACCCCTCCTCTCAGATAAGAGGAATTTATCACACTCTGTACATTCCCCATACATCAGGGAAGTTACAGGAGGATGGGCAGAGGACACTGAGGATCTACCATACAAGGAACAAATTAGGCACTTTTTAAAGGGACAATCCATCCTCGGTCCAAAGGGAACTAATTTCAGTGACATGTTTAAGGGAACATATGGGTAATTAATACCCTTTTAACCCAAATTGGACACCTATAAATATTATTAATGTATTTGTGGTGGCTCCCTTTTGTGTGATGTAACTGTGATGTCACTGTGTGATGAGGTCACTGTGTGATCAGCAAGTGCCTCTACAGCCAAAGGCCCCTCCTCCCACCCCCTTCATTATCGTTATTGTCTCTAATAGGCCAGGTGGGATAAGAGGAATAAAAACAGTTGATTGACAAATACAGAGAGGGGGGAGAGAGAGAAGGGAGAGAGGGGAGAGAGAGGAGGAAAGAGGGGAGAGAGGGCACTAGAAGGGAATGTATAATGTCATGGTGACATAATTTGGTGGAGTTTTTTAGACAGTTTATACCATCCCAGACCTGGTGGAGTTGTTTATACTACTAGGAAAAAGAAAGTACCGAGATGCAGAATGTAATCTCACTGTAACATATATGAAAGAATTCAAATTTTGTGTAAGAGTTTTCATAGAGCACCACTTGTGTAATCCTGCTGCAAAGATAGCAGCACATTTATCAAACAATAAAATACTATTGATATATCGGTGCTGCTGTTTTGTACAAGAATAACCTAAATCCTACACTTGCGAAACATTAATATCCGACTTCCCATACACCTAGTCTCTATTCTTCATGCCTCTCTGGCTGAACCCCTCGTTTCTCTGCTGTGCTTGTGTTATTCTCTTGCTTTCTTCTCTTCGTAAGGTTACACTTTGCTGACCGTTTCAACATCACTTTGCAGTCTTTATTTTTTTTGAGAACCATCCAAGATTTCTCTGGCCCTGTAATTCCCATCACATCGGGTGGATACAATTATCCCGATACAATGTTACACTAAGGCCAATACCCCCTGTAGTCTTTTAATACCGACGATAAGGTGACTTAGTTAATGTTTAAATTTAGAAGAATGTTCCCCCCTTATCTCGCCTTCTCATCTTTACTGCTTCATAAAGTAAATATTAGTCATTAAAATGCTCGGGGTTTTCTGGGTTTATATAACTGGAGTAGGTACAGTAGTATGCTTCTCAGGGCACGAAGTGCAATGCTGCTGCTAAATTTGTAACTACTTATGTATGTAACTAATATAAAATTTAAGGGTGAAAACGTAACTGTTACTGCACTGATGTAACATGTTACTGCATGAAAGAGAATGCTAGGAGAAACCCTACCCAGACAGCACAGCAGCACCTGCATTTCTACCTGGTTCTGAGTACATTCTATACTTCACAGAAGCCACGAGTGACAACTCGCTCTCTTTCCTCACACGCAATATTTGCAGCCGCTCAGATATTGCACAGCGATTAAGTGAAAGATGTTGGTTGGGAATATAGATGAACACAAACTGTGTACTGTATTACTTTTATATTTCCCTCTATGATAAATGCCACCTCAATGCAGTCATCTCTTGCCTTTAACAGCTTCTATAGCAGGGAGGTGTGGGCAATTCCAGTTCTCAAGGGCCACCAACAGGTCAGGTTTTCAGGATATCCCTGCTTCAGCACATGTGGCTTAATCAGTGGCTCAGTCTTCGACTGCAGTACCTGTGCTGAAGCAAGGATATCCTGAAAACCTGACCTGTAGGTGGCCCTTGAGGACTGGAGTTGCCCACCCCTGTTTTACAGCCAAGTCTAAGGAGGTGTAAAGCCAAGGAACCCATTCACAGGCAGCTATATCAGAGTTTAAGACACATAAACAAGGCATAAGATACACTGGCATGCTAATGTGTGGCACAAGTGCCAGCTTACCTTCCACTTTGACTTGATAGGGGGAGCAGGCCCTGCAGGGCAATAACCGGAATTCTTCTGCCTGGTACATGGAATAATCTGTACTGGCCACAACCACAGCATCTCCAGCGCTCCAGGACTGGGCGTTATCTGCCAGCTGCAGGATCGTGCTGTTCACATTGGTGTCCACAGTCACTGTCAGCTTGGGCTTCACTGCAGACAAATGTACAGGGAATTCATTATCCAGCCTCATTTCCAGGCCCATGCTACAAAACCGTCTCTGCAGCATCAATTTCCAACCACTTCCCAAGCTGCTCAACATCTAAGCATTTGTATAGATACTTTCAACTTTACATATACTATATAACCATTTATAAATATGTGTATGTTTTAAAAACCCATAATAAAGTGAACATTATGAAAATCAACTGGGTCTTTATTGGAAAAATTATTGCTCAGATATACCGTATTGGCCCGAATATAGTGCTACAGTATGTTTTTTTCCTAAAAATGTCCTTCCGAAAACTGTACTTGTATTATATGCGCAGCCTAAGGCCTCGGACATGGTAAACATAACAGCGCTGGGCAGCGCTGACGCTCATCCTCTCCTGCTCAAGCAGGAGCTTTTTTGTGTCCTTGCATGAGCGTCAGCGAGCGCGCTTGTGAGCTGGGTGGGGGGCGAGCGGGAGGCGTGGCGGGACTAGCGTGCCACGTCGTCGATGTCACGGACTGCCATTGGCTTTTGGTGGTCACGTGACTGGCACTCCACTTCCCTCAGCGGGAAAAATTAAATTGTACTGTCAGCTTCAATTCCACACGCCTCCGCACGCCTGCGGACGCGCCATCTAAAGCCGCACTCAGTAGGGATGATGGGGGTAAGTGGCGCGGCTCAGCGCTGTCTTTTGGACCATGGCCCTGGCCTAACACCTTTTATTTTTCATGTAGAACACCTTCAAAACTTTAGGGTCATAGTATGTGCGAGGCCGGACTATATTCGGGACAATACGGTACTTAAGTGGTTGAAAGATTTCAGGCATGAGAACATGGAATGTGAAGATTGGTTTTGTGTATTTACATATATCTGTGTATATGTTCTCTCTCGTGTGAAAGTTCTTTCAAAACTAAAGCTGTCACATTTTTAACTGGTCTGTAACTGTTACAAATGCTTATGATATATATTATCTCTAACTGTGCATGCAATGTCTTGTATATAATGTATACCCTGCTCACTTATGTAACTATGTATTGTAACCATGTATTATTTATCTTAACTCTATGCCCAGGACATACTTGAAAACGAGAGGTAACTCTCAAAGTATTACTTTCTGGTAAAACATTTTTATAAATATGTAAATAAAGTATAAGATAATATAGACATGGACTGTGTGTTATTGGAAGATCTGAAGTAAAAAATAAAATAATGTATTGATGAAATCCCACACTAAAGTTGTACAACAAAATTCGGCATCTGGGGCACACTTTGAAAAATAGGGCACAAGCTCTCTTTTATTATATAAATATATGCACTAAAGTAATCATCTTGAATAATAACACCATCACCAGATTTCATGTAGGAAATAATGATAACCATAACAAATTCATTTTGGAAAGAAAAAAATATGATTTTTGTTCTTTAAACTTGTGGTAGAATTGAAGGAGTTGACAATTGTATGGAGCCAATTTCAGTGAGGAATGTTTTCCAAAAGAAGATTAAAATATAACTCATTCTGGCTCTGCTAACTTAGTCAACGTCTCTCCAAAGACACTGTGCATGTATGTAGGCTGTATTCAAGCCAAACCTGTTTTCAGTTTAATCACAAATTTACTTAGACAAACTGATTTGTTTTTGCTTGCCTTAGATAAGCAACACTAAGATGTGAAATCATCTTTTACAGCCCTTAAAGGTGCAATCTATGACATGGGCTTCCAAAGTGTCTCCTCCACAATGCTTTGCACCCACAGCAGCAAGCATTGTGGGGCGTGACTTTGGAAGCTCCCGCAGTAACTGACAGTTGTACCCCCCACACTGGCTGCATACACCGAGGTGCAGTTTGGGGCCTTATTAAGCCTGTGTTCCTCCCACGAGCTCAGGACACTATACTGCCTGGGATCAGTCACACAGTTGTGTTAATATTGCTCTAAATAAACTAGAGGGTTCTAAACATGATCAATTTCATAAATAAATGAGACTGAGCCTACAGCCTCTTTGCTGCCAGAGAATCCAGTAACTCATTGCTTTGTAATGCATTAGAAGAGAGGTTTGCATCAATGGAACAGAAGAAAAAAGCCAATGCCACAGAAAGCATGCAACATACCAGGCTTTCCACATAAGAAGCGGACTCTGTAGTTTTGGCATGGTGTATGTGTCTGGTCATTCTGCTGACACTCAAACCTATAGTCTTGCCCCCCCTTGTAGATAACCTGTGCTGGAATGTTAGTCCCATCGAGAGAAGCCACCTGGGAGAAATCCAAAAGGATAGATGTTAAACATGACAACTCCATCTCTTGGCTTCCAGAGATTCTCCATTCATCAGTCATTCGAGGTTACTGGTATGCAAAGGCATTCTGGCTGCTGGACCATACTGTCCATCCTGGAGGTTGAAGTAATTTTTTTAATGCCATGTCTGGTTTTATAAATCTTCTAACAATGCGAGTGGTTTCAGTGGAAGTGTGTCCCCTTGAAATTGCACAAGACTTGTGACTTGTGGGAAAGAGATAAGTGATATTCAGTAACACTTGTATTTTTTTCCTTACCAACACATTGTTATGGCTCTGTCAATAGCTCAATAGCTTAGTGTGTTGATGTGGAATGAATAAATGTTATGTTTTCAATATATTAGTGGAGGCCGAGTGCATCCTATAGGGAATCTTTTTTTCTTTCGTGAAATAGATAAAAAGTATGTGCTGCACGAAGATGCGAGGCCTGATTTATTCCTCTTTGTTTTCTTATTAGATAGTTACCTGGTCAACTCATGTCCTCATTATGCTAAGATTGTGTTCAGATTCCCAAATCCCCCACACGACTTGCCTCTGGGGGCGCCAGGTTCTTCTCTTCTTATAAAAATACATACACATCTATTCTATATTTTCCTTTCTGCAGTCAGTCGCAGGATAAGATTTGTGGGAACGCTGCAGCTAATGTTCCGTGCTTTCATTCACCTACAATGCAGCCTTTGTCTAACAATTTATTATATAACTGTCAGATTTGGGCTTCCCCGTGGTTAACCCAAATAGCAGCTCACAATGCTCTCTTCTTGTCTCGATGTGAGGTCCTTTGCTGGCAAACAGCCCAATGTCCTACCTAGGAAGACCAGAAGGCAGCGGCCACAGCTTGTGCTTCTCCTGCATGGCTGTCTGGCGTGTGCGATTGATAATGACATTGATAAACATACGCAGCCATCCCTGAAGGGCTTAAGTTGCCCACTGTGACCACTAACGGGACTTAATAGGATGTGTAGCAAACAGGCTGAATTACTAGCAGTAAAAAGCAGCAGTGTTTATAGGTGGGGAGCCCTTCCACAGCAGAAGAGGCAAATATATGGCACTGGTGCGACAAGTCTCTCCGGTGCACAACTGCTGAAAAGGTGTCACACAAACAGCATGTCTGTCTGTCTATATACAGATATATATAAAGATATATATACACAGATTATATATATACACACACACAGAGATATATATACACACACCATACGATACCGGTTGAAGCACGACATCAAGGGACAGCACACAGGTAACAAGGGACAGCACACAGGTAACAAGGGACAGCACACAGGTAACAAGGGACAGCACACAGGTAACAAGGGACAGCACACAGGTAACAAGGGACAGCACACAGGTAAGTTGATCATAAGTTCTTTGTATTGAAAAAGAGACACAAAAACCGACGTATCGTCCCCCTTTGAGAAAGGTTCCACAGGGGGACTGAAACTCTTTTTCAATACAAAGAACTTGTGATCAACTTACCTGTGTGCTGTCCCTTGTTACCTGTGTGCTGTCCCTTGTTACCTGTGTGCTGTCCCTTGTTACCTGTGTGCTGTCCCTTGTTACCTGTGTGCTGTCCCTTGATGTCGTGCTTCAACCGGTATCGTATGGTCTATTATTGTGCTATGGGATAAGCACCAAACTTTGTTTATTTTCAAGTGGAGTGCCGGATAATAGATATACAGGCGCACGCGCACACGCACGCACACACACACACACACCATAGAGGCCACTGGATTTTCTTGTAATTATTCAGGTATTTTATGCCTTCACTTTTCAACTTTGATTTTTTTTTTTTTTTTTTTTTTAAAACCTCCCTCACCCTCTCCAATTTCACAGACTAGGTACTTCCTTCATCATATATAGGAGAACCCAATATATGTGGATATCAGTCCCATCAAATTACCTGGATGTCAATGGGATGCATGCAGATTTTGCCAGGGTTAGCGGCCTTTAATTCAGAGAGCTTCTCCCAATCGCGATATCTTGTGTTTTCATACTTATCAAACCAGTCCGTCCATTCCACATCTGGAATAAGAAAGTGTCAACATGAGGAATCAGATCGACATTATTCACCCATTTGATTTACTTGTTTGTTTGCAACCTGAAACATAATTAGTCCCGTTTCCTTTGCATTTTTGGGTTTCTGAGTCCTACGACACGGTGCTAGGGGGCATGGGGTGTTCTATGTCGCATGTATTGCATTGACCCTCACGCATTTCTATTCCACGAGTCCTTACTGTATGTCTGATTGAGTTGTTTGGTAGATATGACAGTTTCTTGTCTGTACTAATCAGTGCTTTATCTCTGTTTTTTTGTATATCTTTTTGCGCTCCCCTACTTCTTTCCTTTGTACCGTTTGAGGATTGCGGGACGAACCTCCTTGGGTCGAGCTGCAGCTTCCACCGGGCCAGTATTGCATTTTATTTATTGTATTTCATTTAATCTATTTATTTTTGGCCTAACCACGCTATATAATTGTGAGCCACATTAGAGCGCCCTAGTCTTCTCATACTCTACATACATGGCACATACATTGCGTACAGAGCCTAGGAGTATGTAACCCTCTATTCATACTCCCTAATGTTCAAGCGCCTGCAGAAGGACATGAATTAGGCCAGAAATTCATGTTCCAAAGAAAACAGTAAATAAATCTTTCTGTTATCAAAAATAGCAAGTGATATTTCCAGGTTAAGCGTTAAATTGCTGCTGTAATGCAGTTACACCAGACAGAGATTTGCTGTACGTGTCATACAGCCGAGGCCAAAAGCACAAGTTTCAGGCAGCCAAGATCAGCAAACATAGAAAGTGACTTAAAAGGGACTTCTGTGCCCAGCAACTAGAGACCAGACATCTCCGGCACCAACTGGGTCAATTTGCAGAACTTCTTGGGCCTTCTGGAGGGATCGGTATAGGTGTCCTAATAAATGAGTGACGTGTTCAGAGAAAGATAGTGGTAAGAAAAAAGTTAATCTTATTGGCATCACTGGGTTTTTGTGCTTTGAGAAATGCTTCTCCGTCACTTACCTTGCACCCACTCACTGGCCGAAGAGACGTTAAAGTATTCCCCATTTGCAGCTCGGAAAAGTTTGTATACTTTAGCCACTGCAGATCCTCTGCTTCCTGTGAAAGATATAAATAGCTCAGGAAACCAGTGAAATAAAGAAGCTACCGCAGGTAACTGCGAAAATGCGACCGTTCCATTCGCCTGGGAGAGGACAGGAAAACGCTTGTGCGTGAAGCCAAAATGTAACACTGAGACGGTCTTTGTAAGTGCGATTATCTCTATTTATATAGTAAGAGCTATATACAGTATGAAGCGCTGGACAGAATGAGCACATATAGGAAGGGACTAGAAACATAGAATTTCACGGCAGGTAAGTCCCACGTGGTTCAACGTGGCCCCTCGTGTCTGCCCATTTCCCTATCTTTAGCATTTAGCCTTATGTCTATCCCATTACTGTATTAGAACCGACCACCTCTGCTGGGAGGCCATTCCTGGAATCCACCACTCTTTCTGTGAAGAAGTACTTCCTCCCATTTCCCCGGAGCTGCCACCCTCCAGCGTCAGAGATCACCTCTTGTTCCCGCGCCCGGAGAGAACGCGTTCATCTGCACAAACTGGACGCTCCTGTCTAATGGTTTTAGAAATATTGTTGTTGTTTTTTAGAAATTGCCCTTTTTTGTTTGGAGAAATATTGCTGGAAAATATGTTTTCTTCTTCTGAAGAGGTCTGCACCAAATGCCGCCACTTTCACCCACTTCCCCCGCAGCTTTGTATCTACTGAAAGCGTTCCTACCTTATTTAGGGAACGTTTCTGTGCGAGCCTGTAACAATCATCATACACAAAATACATTCTGTACAATGTATCGCGTTGGGTAAATGTGACAAGCTGTTAAACAACCGAAACTAGGGAAATACACATCTAAGGACCAGACCCAAAAAGGTGCTACCTCCGTGTTAATAACGGGCCATTTTCATAATCAGAAACGCACGTTATTTTTCCTGAGGTTAACACATATCCACAAAGCTAATTCTATGCAAAAGTTACGTCTGGTGTATGTGTTATTAGCACAGGCTTAACACCATGTAATTAGCACGAGCTTGCATTATCTTCATAACATGACTTATGGTAAGTATTTTAGAGGGAGAGAGAGGGAGAGAAAGACGGGGAGAGGATGAGAGAGAGGGAGAGATGGGGAAAGAGAGGGGGAGAGGAGGAGAAAGAAGGGGAGAGGAGGGAGAGTCTTGTATGACTTATCTGTCAGGTTAAATCCCTGCGTTAAGTTTAACGGACCTCTATGCCTAGTTAGGTGGAGCGTCTCTTTTGCATATCATTAACACTAACGGCCGGTATCGTCAACGCAAAGCCCTCTCTGGATGAAAATGTAACTTAAACTGACATTAGTGACCTTTGAAGATACAGGTTAATGCTTAATGAGGTGTTCACTAATGTAAGCACCTTGTTACGTCACTAACAGACCTCTGTCTATCTGGGCCTGAGAAGACAGACACTGCATGTCACTCAGTGCGAATCAGGCTTTACCTTTGTATTCCACATGGTCTTCAACAGAGGATGATGGGTCTCCTATCACAGTGATAAAACTCCAGGGGTGTCTGGAATAAACAGCACAAATATCCTTCATAGGCAGCCCACGGTCTCCCATTGCATATCGAGACTTTGGAACGGGGAGGACAGCTGGCTGAGACAGGAGAAGGTGTGTGTGATATGTATAGTGATGCATGGTGTATAAAACTATATTGTATCCTACTCACTAGGAGTAAATCTCACTCTCCGCATCATTGGGCCAAACACTTCAATAGAGTATTAGTTTTTGAGATAAGAATTATTTAAGTCTTGTATATAATGTATACCTTGTTCATTTATGTAACTGTACTTGTAACCATGTATTATTTTGTTTTACTCTGTGCCCAGGACATACTTGAAAACGAGAGGTAACTCTCAATGTATTACTTCCTGGTAAAATATTTTATAAATAAATAAAATACTTTTTGGGCCGAGAGGCCAGCAATACATAACTGTGTTGTTTAGCTGTGAAAGGGTTAATGATATTATAAGTATAGCAGGAATATCTCAGCCAATTCAATTTAACATAGGTTTAATTTAATGGACATATGTCTTTTCAACCTCATCTGTGTAACTATGTAAGTGTGTAAATGTGTAAATGTGTAACTATGTATGTAAGTCAGTATGTAAGTGTGTAAGCAAGTTTGTAAGTGTGTAAGAGTGTGTGTGTAATTGTGTAACTATGTTTGTAAGTGTGTAAGGGTGTAACTATGTACTGTAAGTGTGTAAGGGTGTAACTATGTACTGTAAGTGTGTAAGTGTATAAGTATAATTGATGTGAGAATGAAGCACACACCGGAATCCGAGCCGTTGGAAATGTCTGCTGCCCAAGCTGCTCATTGCTT
Source organism: Ascaphus truei (assembly GCF_040206685.1). Taxonomy (NCBI): domain Eukaryota; kingdom Metazoa; phylum Chordata; class Amphibia; order Anura; family Ascaphidae; genus Ascaphus; species Ascaphus truei. Next base: position 762,377 of record NC_134500.1, read on the forward strand.
TCTTTGCAGCATTATCCAAGTGTCGGGATCCCTCGTCATTCACTGTCACAGTCACGATGGTTTCATTTGGGATCACTCCGAGATAGAGCGCCAAGCGCGTGCTCTCTTCTCTAGATTTGTATGTGTCAAACCTATAAGCAGGACAAGATATAGCGGGCGTTATACCGGCAACCCTTCTCCTGCTGCCTCAGGTATACGCAGTGTCACCGTGGCAACCCCTTCTCCTGCTGCCTCAGGTATACGCAGTGTCACCGCGGCAACCCCTTCTCCTGCTGCCTCAGGTATACGCAGTGTCACTGTGGCAACCCCTTCTCCTGCTGCCTCAGGTATACACTGTGTCACCGCGGCAACCCCTTCTCCTGCTGCCTCAGGTATACACTGTGTATTCCCGGCAACCCCTTCTCCTGCTGCCTCAGGTATACACTGTGTCACCGCGGCAACCCCTTCTCCTGCTGCCTCAGGTATACACTGTGTCACCGCGGCAACCCCTTCTCCTGCTGCCTCAGGTATACGCAGTGTCACCGTGGCAACCCCTTCTCCTGCTGCCTCAGGTATACACTGTGTCACCGCGGCAACCCCTTCTCCTGCTGCCTCAGGTATACACTGTGTATTCCCGGCAACCCCTTCTCCTGCTGCCTCAGGTATACGCAGTGTCACCGCGGCAACCCCTTCTCCTGCTGCCTCAGGTATACACAGTGTGATCCCGGCAACCCCTTCTCCTGCTGCCTCAGGTATACACAATGTGATCCCGGCAACCCCTTCTCCTGCTGCCTCAGGTATACACTGTGTATTCCCGGCAACCCCTTCTCCTGCTGCCTCAGGTATACACAGTGTGATCCCGGCAACCCCTTCTCCTGCTGCCTCAGGTATACACTGTGTATTCCCGGCAACCCCTTCTCCTGCTGCCTCAGGTATACACTGTGTATTCCCGGCAACCCCTTCTCCTGCTGCCTCAGGTATACACAGTGTGATCCCGGCAACCCCTTCTCCTGCTGCCTCAGGTATACACAATGTGATCCCGGCAACCCCTTCTCCTGCTGCCTCAGGTATACACTGTGTATTCCCGGCAACCCCTTCTCCTGCTGCCTCAGTTATATACAGTGTGATCCCAGCAACCCCTTCTCCTGCTGCCTCAGGTATACGCAGTGTCACCGCGGCAACCCCTTCTCCTGCTGCCTCAGGTATACACAGTGTGATCCCGGCAACCCCTTCTCCTGCTGCCTCAGGTATACACTGTGTATTCCCGGCAACCCCTTCTCCTGCTGCCTCAGGTATACACTGTGTATTCCCGGCAACCCCTTCTCCTGCTGCCTCAGGTATACACTGTGTATTCCCGGCAACCCCTTCTCCTGCTGCCTCAGGTATACACTGTGTATTCCCGGCAACCCCTTCTCCTGCTGCCTCAGGTATACACTGTGTATTCCCGGCAACCCCTTCTCCTGCTGCCTCAGTTATATACAGTGTGATCCCAGCAACTCCTTCTCTTGCTGCCTCAGGTATACGCAGTGTCACCGCGGCAACCCCTTCTCCTGCTGCCTCAGGTATACGCAGTGTCACCGCGGCAACCCCTTCTCCTGCTGCCTCAGGTATACGCAGTGTCACCGCGGCAACCCCTTCTCCTGCTGCCTCAGGTATACGCAGTGTCACCGCGGCAACTCCTTCTCTTGCTGCCTCAGGTATACGCAGTGTCACCGCGGCAACCCCTTCTCCTGCTGCCTCAGGTATACGCAGTGTCACCGCGGCAACCCCTTCTCCTGCTGCCTCAGGTATACACTGTGTATTCCCGGCAACCCCTTCTCCTGCTGCCTCAGGTATACGCAGTGTCACCGCGGCAACACCTTCTCCTGCTGCCTCAGGTATACACTGTGTATTCCCGGCAACCCCTTCTCCTGCTGCCTCAGGTATACACTGTGTATTCCCGGCAACCCCTTCTCCTGCTGCCTCAGGTATACACTGTGTATTCCCGGCAACCCCTTCTCCTGCTGCCTCAGTTATATACAGTGTGATCCCAGCAACCCCTTCTCCTGCTGCCTCAGTTATATACAGTGTCACCGCGGCAACTCCTTCTCCTGCTGCCTCAGGTATACGCAGTGTCACCGCGGCAACCCCTTCTCCTGCTGCCTCAGGTATACGCAGTGTCACCGCGGCAACCCCTTCTCCTGCTGCCTCAGGTATACGCAGTGTCACCGCGGCAACCCCTTCTCCTGCTGCCTCAGGTATACACAGTGTGATCCCGGCAACCCCTTCTCCTGCTGCCTCAGGTATACGCAGTGTCACCGCGGCAACCCCTTCTCCTGCTGCCTCAGGTATACGCAGTGTCACCGCGGCAACCCCTTCTCCTGCTGCCTCAGGTATACGCAGTGTCACCGCGGCAACCCCTTCTCCTGCTGCCTCAGATATATATTGTATTACAACGTTTAAAGGGACAAAGACTGATATCTTTCCCCCCCCCAAATCTGACATCTATAAGTATTATTAACTTATGTTTTAAAGTGAGACTTGGGAGTGTCTGATTCCCTCCCCTTCTGTGTGATATGCGAGTGCCTGAACAGCCAGACCCCCCCCTCCCCTTATCTCTAGTGGCTCTGATAAGCAGGGGGTGGGATTAGGGAAATAAAATACTTGATTGACAAACATTTCCCCGTTCAGAGGCTCCTAAGGCCGCATTCACACTGGGAACTTCGCGACACAGCGTGCGCGCGTCGGCGCCTCTGTCTGCTGGGCGATGTGTGATCATTCCCAGCAGATGCAATGATCTGACACAAGGTGACATCCAGGAAGGGAACAAGTGCCGAATCATTCAGCAAAGTACACGAAGGGCGAGTGTTCCTAAAATCAGGTTCCACATATTTTTCTGGGATCCCATTTGGTATGTTTATAAAATAACTAAGAAGTAGAAAAATTCAATATTTATCTCATATGCATTTTAAATTGTTTTGTGCATCCTTTGGAACATATCGCCATTATTTTCAATAAACATAATTTTCTATGTAAACGAGTGCGTGTAATGTAAATGATAAGAAAGTTTGCATCATGGACATTGGCTCATAAGACATTTCCATTTTAGATATACACAGGCAAACATAGAACCAAAACTCCAATGCAAAGTTTGTGCTCATGGCCAGACGTAGGTTGGGTCTATCAATGTGTACATGACATTAATGGCGTCACGCTGCTGCAGTCAGAAACCACAGATTCACAAGACTCCCGCGACTGCAGCAGCGTCGACGCCGCACTTTGCAGCCAATGGTAGTTTCAATACTGAACACTACCATTGACCGCCAGGCATCAGTGACAAACGCGCGCACGCACATAAGCGTGCACACGTCGTGTAGCGCGCTGTGTGAGCGGGGCCTAAGAAGGTCAACTGGCCGCCTGTGAGATTGCACCTTTTATTGGGAGTAATCCGTACATGAAAAGTGTTTAAGAAAAGCCCAGAAAAGCCAAGTTCTCTTAATATTCTGCAGTGTACCCATCCCCAGGCCCATCCCCATCCCCAACCCCATCCCCAACCCCATCCCCAACCCCATGCCCAACCCCATGCCCAACCCCATGCCCAACCCCATGCCCATGCAATCCTCATCCACCCCCTTAGATGCTATATAATATAGAGCTAGTGCGGGCTGATACAGTAACATCATGAAAGCCACAATTTCCAAAAAACTAAAATATACATACAGTACAAATCCCTCTGCAATATTAAAGGAAAAAAAGTAATTCTCACCGTTGAAAAGATAACAACGTAATGCGATAAAGTGTTATTGTCACGCAAATAAAAGGGATAAATAAAATAAATGTTGACTGAGAAATGACTGGTATCCCAGGTGCTTGTGGAACTAATAAGTAGATCGTGGATCTGGCAGGTCGTTCCTGCACACTGCTCTGGGGAAAATCACCAAGAAATGGGTTTTGTCCATTGTGGGGATTACGTAAAAATGAGCACATTATTTACTGTTAGGGAAACACACTTTGTTTTTACATACTTGGAAGTAATAGGTTTCTTACGAAGAAACAAAGGAAAAGGGATATTGTGAGTTAATATCACACAACAGACATATTACATATATAAATCACACACTGGGGCTGATCTATGCTTTCAGTCATTTCTGTTAAAACGAAGAATTAGACATTTTACAGAACAAGGTGGGGAGCAAAAGTAGAAGCAATAGCTGCAATTTCAGGAACTCACCTGTCTGAATGAATCACCTCCCCCGTCTTTGGGTCAATAGCATGCACGATTATCCCGCGGTGTCCCCAGCTCTTTTCAAAGTAGTATCCTCCCTCACTCATGCCGCCTGGATGCAGGGTTTTGTCCAAGAAGGTCCAGGACATCTTTTTCTCTCCGTGAATCTCAAGGGTTCCTCCTCTCCCAACTCCAATATATTTATGGCCAAAGTAATCATGAGGAGGCTCAGCATCATCTGACCTACAAAGGGTAACAGAAGGTAAAGAATAGCTTCCCCAATCCGCTACAAACACTTCTCATGACCTTTTCTCAATGTGAAAACAATTCTTTGCTCAGCACACAATCTGATTTTGGGACATATTACCATATGACTACAAAGACTGTTAAAGGGATTAAAAAAACGAGTTCACATATTCATGGAGGAGTCCATAGGTGCCTATTAGCAAAATGGGGGAAAAATCCATCCTACATCATTACAGCTTCTAAATGCAGGAAATGAAGAGTGGATAATACAGGGTATTTAGTCCTGTCTATATCTCCCCACAAGCTTTCACTGCTGGCAGTGTTACCGGCAGGATATTGGCATTGGAGGATCCTATATCCTGCTTCCTGACTTTATCCTTCTGTCAAATATAATAACGATATCCGTTTCCTATATAATGCTGAAAATCTGTGCAATGCTCCACACAGAGCTCTGCAGCCCCAGCCGCTCGCAATAGAAGTGCGTGTCTCATTGGTTGCTATTAGGCTTCACCACCTCGGTTATTCTGAATTGCTAACCTTTACATTGACCACTTTTTCCCTTAACCCCATAAGATAAGAGGGATGCTAACCACAAATATTAAGTTGCCCAATGTTCTAGTACAAGAGGAAAATATAATTCAGTTGCCCAATCATGAATCCAGTTTCAGTGAATGTATTTACCTTCCATAGAGGATAATCGTAAAGTGTCCGTGGAAAGGGCAGCCCTCGTTCCCAATGTGCAGCTCCCCCCCCCTCTCAATCAGGATGGATTTTGTGCGGAAGATGATGGGATTCTCGCTGTCTTTGATGACAAGTTTTCCTGAAATACATGAGGCGCTATATAAAGATAGAGTAATATGCACAGCGTACATGCACTATGTATATGTCGCTATATATATATATATACAGTGTTCGACAATTATATACATTTACACGCCCGGGGCGTGTGGATTTAACCTCCAGGCGAGTAAATATTGGCCCAAGCAGCACACGTGTGTTTTTTAAATTTCCCCCGCTCGCGCTGCTGTTTTTCCCGCGCTCGCGCTGGAGAAAAAAAAAAAAAAGGCTCTCTGAGCAGTGCCTTCGCTCCTCCCCCGCCTCTCAGCAACTTTCCCTCCTCAGCGCTTCCACTCCTCCCCCTTCCGCAGCCAGCCCCTTCCACGCCTGTCTGCCTCAGGCCCCCGCAGGGCCATCTGTCGCCCCCCCCCCGCTCCCTCCCTCCCTCCCATCGGGCCATCCGCCCACCCCCCTCCCATCAGGCCATCCGCCCCCCCTCGCATCGGGCCATCCGCCGCCCCCCCCCCCTCACACCAATCTCTCCCGGCCTCTGTGACCCCCCCCTCACCCCAATCTCTCCTGGCCTCCGTGACCCCCCCTCACCACAATCTCTCCCGGCCTCCTGACACCCGGTGACCCGCAGCGACACAGGGAGAGTGTGTGTGTGTGTGTAGGATACCAGAAGTGTCACCCCCCCAATCACTCCAATCACCCCCCCCAATCACCCCCCCCCATCACCCCCCCCAACCCATCACCCCCCACCCCATCACCCCACCCAATCACCCTGTCACCCCACCCAATCAAGACCTCTATCTCTCTCGCCCCCTCTCTCTCTCTCGCCCCCTCTCTCTCTCTCGCCCCCTCTCTCTCTCTCGCCCCCTCTCTCTCTCTCGCCCCCTCTCTCTCTCTCGCCCCCTCTCTCTCTCTCGCCCCCCCTCTCTCTCTCGCCCCCTCTCACCCCCTCTCTCTCTCTCACCCCCTCTCTCTCTCTCTCTCACCCTCTCTCTCTCTCTCTCACCCCCTCTCTCTCTCTCTCACCCCCTCTCTCTCTCTCTCACCCCCTCTCTCTCTCTCTCACCCACTCTCTGTGTCTGCCTCACACTCTGGAACTGGATATCTTATTTACCCTATATATCTTAACTGCCCTATACTACACCGAAATAACCTATACTGCTTTCTTCCAGATCTGATTTAAGCTTCACACGGAAGACATCGGAACCCCCCCCTAACCCAGAAGACAGGTAGGGAACACCTCCCCTCCAATGTATAACATTGCGGGAATGAGGGTACCTGGACATTGAGGGACTGCGGATCAGGTAAGATCCGGCATTCACACACACACACACACACACACACACACACACACACACACACACACACACACACACACACACACACACACACACACACACACACACACACACACACACACACGACTAATTGTAGTATAATGTAATACAATAAATACATTTATGTCAAAAATGAATGTTGTTCTGACTAGGAATTTATTAAATGTGTTTTATTTTAAAGCGGGGTTGGGGGCGGGACTAGGGGCGGGGTTAGGGGCGGGGTTAGGAGCGAGTAGATTTTTTGGTTGGGCTAGTAGATTTTTGGGTGATTTGTCGAACACTGAAGATATACATACCCCCTTCAGTAATATGCAGAGCGTACATGCGCTATATAAAGATATACATACCCCCTTCAGTAATATGCACAGAGTGTACATGCGCTATATAAAGATATACATACCCCCTTCAGTAATATGCACAGAGTGTACATGCGCTATATAAAGATATACATACCCCCTTCAGTAGTAAGATGCACAGAGCGTACATGCGCTATGTATATGGCGCTATATAAAGATATACATACCCCCTTCAGTAATATGCAGAGCGTACATGCGCTATATAAAGATATACATACCCCCTTCAGTAATATGCAGAGCGTACATGCGCTATATAAAGATATACATACCGCCTTCAGTAATATGCACAGAGTGTACATGCGCTATATAAAGATATACATACCCCCTTCAGTAGTAAGATGCAGAGCGTACATGCGCTATATAAAGATATACATACCCCCTTCAGTAATATGCAGAGCGTACATGCGCTATATAAAGATATACATACCCCCTTCAGTAATATGCACAGAGTGTACATGCGCTATATAAAGATATACATACCCCCTTCAGTAGTAAGATGCAGAGCGTACATGCGCTATATAAAGATATACATACCCCCTTCAGTAATATGCACAGAGCGTACATGCGCTATGTATATGGCGCTATATAAAGATATACATACCCCCTTCAGTAATATGCACAGAGTGCACAGTTGCAGAAGACACGAGGAGCAGCTTTTTGTTCCTGTCGATAGTCACACGGTTTGCTTCATTGTGTCCGGGGCTCCAGGGCTGCAGCTCAGCGTCTTCATCAGGACAATTTCCTAAGGGAAAATACACCGTGAATACAGCGGCGCACACGCGGCGCACACGCGGCGCACACGCTAATACTAGCATTACATTTACAAAATACACCCACACTGAGACACGTTTTTTTAGAAATGACATTAAAATGAGTTGATTTTTATCACAGATATAACCAAAGTATAAACTACAAAACTTGTAACCCTGGACATCGCTACTGTGATAATTCTGCGGTATGCCTGTTTCTCACGCTCAAATAACCAGCAAATACCTGTAGGGAACCGGTTGTATGACACTTTCATTTTTATAACTCTGACCCCGGAGGGATATTGTGGAGGGGCAGGAAGGCATGTGTGGCCATATTTATCAAGTTGTGCCAAGCCATAAGACACCCTAAAGGTCCATGTATTTGGCTGTAATATGTCTCCTGGTGCAGTAGGGGGCATTGTTCAGCACCACTTAGTAACATGGCTCATTACGTCTATGTATTTTACGTAATATAGGATCACATCAATGTACGGTAACATCAATAAAACCACGTCATAATGAATATGCAGTCCTGGAATCCGGTGATAAAAATATCTGTATTTGGACCCAACAATGTTTTTGTAAGAAAAAAGTAAAGCAAAAATAATGTATATCGGAACTAAAATATACCACCCAATGAGGAAATGTGGGAGGTACAAAAAGCATGGAGCCCCTCTCCCAGTCAGCATTTCAGGTCAATTTCTAATCATTTATCATCACTATTATATGGAGTTTGTCGTCCATAACTAAAAAAGATGGGGAAACCATACCGGTCGAGTCTCCATATTTAGTATTTTGGCCAAGTCCCCATATTTAGTATTTTGGCCAAGTCTCCATATTTAGTATTTTGGCCAAGTCCCCATATTTAGTATTTTGGCCAAGTCCCCATATTTAGTATTTTGGAAAACTCTCTATACTTATCAGGAAAACTGTCAGATTTTTTAGTATATTTTTCCTCTTTCTCCCAGTGAAAAATCAGTTGAAGATGACACAAAAGCAAATCTAATTTTCCTCCCAAATCTCCCTGAAAAGACATTTCCCGGTGTGATCACAAGTTCCAGTCCCTTTGAATTCTCCCTCAAAAGGAAAAAAATATTTCTCGTTGAGTTTGAGATTACAATTTTTAAATTAAAACATTCGGATGACAATATTCACTGTACCTTACTCCCTATTACTGTGAACAGGGCATGTACTGGTTTATGGCGTAGAAATGCCTAGTAAATATGTGCTAAAGCTTGTCAAAAACAGATGCTATGTAAAAATGAATCATCTGTCAGCTTCTCAAATACTCATAACTCTGCAAAGACAAACTTCAAGTCGCTGTATTGTTCTTTTGCCTGAAGAAGGGAGAGCTTTCTGCTTCCAAGTGCAATAAAAATAAGTAGCTCAGATATTTAAACAAGTCCAATAAAGAGGTAACACCTAATACTACTTACTTTTTCTTTTTCCACAGAAGGAAAACGTGACGCTAACACTTAGCAAGGGAAATATATTTTTAGCCATTAATAAAAAAGGAAAATGCACATTTTTGGTGACTCCACTATGACAGTCGCTAAAAAGTGATAGTTCTGACAGATAAATAAATATTAGGTAACGCCTTGCCAACTAAACACTGTGTGACAGAGATTGTAGCTCAGACTTGGTTCTTCAAGAAACAAATTCCACACTAAATACTAATTGCAAATGTGTTGGGATCAGAGTTTGAAAGCAAATCCCACAATCAGGGCGCTTTATACATTAGGCCGACTAGGCACAGTGCTTGGGGCCTACAAACTTTTTAGGGCCTACAATATTTCACTTGAAAAAATACCTAAACAAAAAAAAAATATCACAAAATAACAGAAAACAGCAAATTTTAATTTAAAATGCCTTCGAAGTATCGATACCTTTAAATATCGAAACAAAAGTATCGATGCCAAATATCGCTAGTATCGAAAGAAACAAGCAAAACGATGAAACGAGCATAAAAATGAGTAAAAATATCGGACACACAGGCCTCTAGAAATAAAAGTGCCTGGGGCCCACAACGGTCTTAAAACGGCGCTGCCCACAATGACATGGTGGCTGTCCCAATGTATGTTGCAAATGATCCCTTTTTAACAAAGACAAACTCTGTATGGAAAGGTATCTTTATCGGTCATGGATGCTGCAGGGTCCATGTAGGTCTTATTGAAAGTCTCAACAATTATATGGGTTGCAACCTTCTGAAACCAATTTAGAACAGGGTCACTGCCAGAGGAGCCACCAAGTCACATCTGTGCAATGTGGGTTATCCCTCCAACAGCGCAGGTGTTAATGCTGCGTTAGTAATAGAAAGATTTGGCATGAAGGTTCCAACTTACCTGCAAACCCAGCTGGAATAACTGCACAGAACACAAATAACAGAGATAGCACCATGCTGCCCGGGGTCAGTGTCCTGGTAATGCTGCCCGGGGTCAGTGTCCTGGTACTGCTGCCGGGGGTCACTGTCCTGGTAATGCTGCCGGGGTCACTGTCCTGGTAATGCTGCCGGGGTCACTGTCCTGGTAATGCTGCCGGGGTCACTGTCCTGGTAATGCTGCCGGGGGTCACTGTCCTGGTAATGCTGCCACGGGTCACTGTCCTGGTAATGATGCCGGGGTCACTGTCCTGGTAATGCTGCCACGGGTCACTGTATATACTGTAGATTCTAGAATCATGTGAGAGAAAAAAAAACAATAGTATCATTCTTACAATCATATTCCTTAATTGAACTGTAAGAAACACATCTACAATATTAGGAAACATGGAAAGTGAATGTGGGGGGAGAAGCATTTATTGTTTGACATAGTTACATTTACTCTGTATGTTTCTCTTTACAAGAGACATGTATTGCGAGATACTGATCCGCCGTTATAGTGAAATTCTCTTTCCTAAGAGACACCCCACTTCTTGTTACCCTGTGCACATTACCAAGTGACAGACAGAGCCATCTGACACGTAGAATTATAGCTGAACCGCAACTTTCAAACTCACTTGAGAATTTCAACAGCCTTATAGTAAGAATTGACTAGAGTCCTGTTAAGAAGACACCAAATATGTTATCACTCAGGGGTGCCACGCACACAGTCTAACTACAAATAGAAGTCCAGTTAATATTGGAAGCTGGAGCAGGACAGACTGTTGGCGAGTTCTCCTCCTCCTCCTCACCCTGGTACATTCCAGCACTGAGGTTGCCTGGAGGTAGCATTACTCACTGAGCCATTTCTCTACACTAGCAGGTCAGCTGCTTTAATATCCATTTTTATTCCTGCTACCTTAATCCCTAATATTTCCTAAAGATTGTCTCATGGATTATTACATTCAGATGCTGTGCCCTCACCTCTTTTCCCCTACGTCTCTTTCAGTACCCTGAATTTGATAGGTTTTGCTAAATTTACATTTAAAGAAATGTTTTGAGCTCTGATTCTTTAGATGTGTTTCTCCAGTCATATAATCCATCTGAGCAAAATATTTATGCCTATTAGTAATATTTTCCTCTAAGGATTAAACCCAGCACTCAGTCTTGTACCAGTCCAATATAAATGTCTTCATATCATATCAGCAGGTTAGTTTGCAAAGCGAAACGCCAGTTGGGTCAGGTTACACTAGATGTGGCCTTTACTAACTGCATCTGTACAATCCCTGGAGGAGAGGATGCTTTACTCCGCCTGCCTTGGAAAGACTCCTGGCAGCAGCCTCTGCATTTATATATTCTGAGTCCTGGCAAGACCTGAGCTGTCAAATTATTTCCAGCTGCAGATTCCAAAACTCATCATAAAGGCAGAAGCCAAGCAAAGGGAGCTGGTGTGTGGCTCCTGCAACATTCAGAGGGCAGCAGGACAGACGGGGTATGAGAACCATGTTACTATGGGTGGGGTCCCAAATTGTGGATGGCCTGAGTTAACACCTTCAATGCCAGAGGAGTAAAGGAACACTGTTGCATGCATCTCGGGCTGTGAAGGGGTTAAAATGAATTACTCTGAAAAAACACTAGGATGATCTACTTGATTTACTTTTTCTGTAAAAATTGCATTGTTTTGTTAAAGCAAATACAATGTAAATTCGATTTTTTTTAAATACCAATTTTATCATCAGCTAAATGCCCTTTTATAAATCCCTTCCTAGCTGCTCAGATATGGATATGTATAGACACGTGTGCATATGACCCGTGTCCTTGGTTACATATCACACGGTAGTAACTTGGCAACATATTCTACATTTTTCAGTGGGGTCAATGATTATACATATGGTATCTATTGAGAGGGTTACATGTGTAATGCATCCATGATGAGCATTCCCCCCACAGATCACTCTCTAACAAGTAGAGCATGGTCCCTGCTGCTACTCTCCCAGCCCTGCTCCACTTCTCCCGAAGCTGGTGTGTGGGGATACAGACCCACCGCCTGTTCCTATGTCAAGCTCAGCATTTCTTACTGAGAACTACAGGAGGACAATTTATCAAACTCTCCCAGCTGCAAAACATACACAAAACATCTCAGGCAGCAACGTGACTGGCATCTCTGAGAAATCTTCCACTGTTTATTTGCACTAGTTTTGCAGCTTGCACAATTTGATAAATGATCCAAATGGAATCCACTTGTGTCCTTAGACCATGACACTGACATATTTTTTTAACAGATCCTCAGATGGAAAACAACAGCTTAACTGGTGAAATGTCCTCTCTGGAGGGAAAGAAGATTACAACACTTTGCTTGGACCATCAAATTGCCATTCTTCAAATACAACATTCATCAATCACATTAACATATAGAGAGAGAATCTGCAGGCGTCACTCTCAGTACCCGGCAAACAGGAGGAATTTAGCCAGATAAACGTGCTGCTTTCTGTATACATAGAATTGACAAATGAAAGAAAACAGTGAATTAAGACTGCAGTGAATCCCATACCTGTGTGATGTTCAGTGGAACAACTCTGCCTTACATGGGAGTCCAGAAGCAGACAGTACTTCTATCTGGCACAAGTCAGGCTCAGATTCCAGTGCTGTCTGAGCTCTTAGCCTCTTTATGTTGCTAAACTTCAAGTGCTTTCTATGCTGCCACGCTCCTAGTACCCTCATTTCATAGCAGCGATGAGCTCCTGGTTCCCCAAGTGGTTCGCTAAGTGATGCCCGTAGTGCCATCAGTGCTACTTAGCTCCGGGTTAATCATAGGACTGTTACAGAAAGTTAGTTTGTTTTGCAGACAGCTATATCTCGCTCTATAATTAATGTCACAGCCTGTCATTTGAAGAAACCCTTCTGTGTCCTGCCTCGCCCTATGGTGAAGCTGTATCACTCCATAGGTGATCTTGGGGGCTGCCAAACTTGTGATACCAGAGAACCCAGGAGCACCATGTTTTCTTCATGTCTGTCATGGCTGGTGAGTGAATAGCTCAAGTATGTAGATCAAGCACAGGATGAAACATGATATGAAACACATGTAATGCCGACTTGTTATTAGATTGGGCAAATTCTGAGCATAAACATGTAAGGAACAGCTCAGCGCGAGATAATCCTGAGCAGGAATGTGAGACTTTCCACAACAAATGCTGTACTTACCTGAATCACACATATAAAGAGTGGCAGAAGCAGACAGGCCTGGTTTGGATAACCCACTCAAAGTGACCATATGCAAAGACCTAATCCAGAGATGATACGGAATGGCCAGTGAGATAACTACAATAATCTTCTTTTAGAGAGACCATACAAAAAGAACATATGGGGAGCAACATACCTCAATCAGACATCACCTGGTACGTACATACAAGGCAATCATATAAAAAGCCCCATATATGAAGAAGCCATATGGAGAATAAACTTACCTCGTGAGCTGTGCATTTTCAGTATATCACAGACACAATGCACACCAGGCCCTTCTACTGATTCGAGGTTTTAACACTGCATGGAAAGAATCTCCCTTCAAATTGCACATTCCCTTTGACATACATGTTTTTGTCCCAAACAGCTATTCTGTGTTTGTATCACAGCTTTGCTCTCTCATAGAACATGTGGCAGATGGACCAAGCTAAAACAGACCAAGCTAAAACAGAACAGGTGCAGGTTTTTCCCAGACTCAACTTTAGACAATACAATGGATCTTCCCATGTCAAATGCATTAGACTTGCAGAAAGATAAAATATTTATTAACTGCAAAACATACAAATGTGAGGGAAATAAAAACATGGTTATGTTCGGTCTATGGGACAAAACCCATAACATAGTCGCTTCCACGATCTAGCAAGCAACAAGCAGTAACTCCTTCTCTGTGCCTCTCTCTGACAGCACAGGGGTTTAAGGAGGCTGCCTCTTGTGCTCTTGGCACAAATTGGTTAGTTTGAGCACTATTTCAGTAGTCTCTTTAATTCTAAAGTTTTGGAGCTGGGCATCTGTATTCCGTCAGCATCAGTGGGAGGTACAGGTGAAGGGAAGCAGCTCTTTTCTCTGCACTGTTATTAACTATTTTAATCCAGGAAGGAGTGCATAGTCCTTTGAATCCCGCCATGGCAAAACTCCCTGAAAAGAAAGGATAAACCCCTATAAAAAGAGGTGCACAGTAAGTAAATACAGTCAAATTAAAAAAATGATTGTGTATAAGAGCTTTTGAGTTATCACAAGTCTTTGGATGTATTACATGGTACTGAAAAATATATATTTTTTTTAGTACAACTACATTAATGACTAATTCTCATGTTGATCCTTGCAAAGATATCACAGGGCTTCTAAATATGTCTAGGATCAAAAGCAGCTGGTAGAACTCTGCGATGTACCATTTCATGCTGCAAAAGTAATGTAATAAGGTGAAAGCAATGGGATTTGGAAATAGAAATCACCTTTCTTGCGTAGGAAAACAGGTTTTGCTGATCCTAGTTTGGTGAAAACAGACAATTCAGAACCTGGCGGAGTCTCCACAATATCTCTGGAGCAAATGAGAACCACAGACCTAAAAGATGAAGACAAAACGTACTGCAGTACGGGTACTTACATACCTGCAAGACAGACACATTGTGCAATCCCAGCAGTGCACTCACAATATGATTCATGGTCCCCAAACACACACAGAGAATGAAATAGCCACTAGCGTGTGGAGTTGGAGTCACAGACGTGCATCTTATTACAAGGCGATGGTGTTTGCTTTACTAAATGCTGTTATTTTGTTTCTCATTGATTTCAGAAAAACTTTGAAGGAAATATGTCTGCTTGTTCTTTGTATCTGCATGTAGTCCTAATCTAACCAAAATGAGCTAGCAAAGGAAGCACTTCTTGGAAGTTATGCACACATATTAAAAACAAAATGTATCCAGGTGGTATTTGTGTATCTATGATGTAAAACGGGTGCCAGTTCCGTACCTCTGTTTCACCGATGTCTGGATGTAACTGCTTATTGCTTTTGTTGTCCTTGAATAATCGCTGATCATGTCAAAATGCCTCTTGCTTACAACTGCCCCCGAACAGGCATCCAACACGAGGAAGAAAAGGCCCCTTCTCTTAAACACGACAATTTCCTCATCAATCTAGAACAGAAGAGAGATGAGCAGTAAGGAGAGCTAGATACACCTTTAATCTATGTTTATAGAACATATTGATGTTGTGATGTGTTTTATACAGAAAATGTACGTAGAGGGGCTTTATATCATATTAGAGAAATTCAATGTTATACTGAAAATTCCGTTAATGGCTTTGTAGCCGTCTCCAAAACAGTCCTTTTCAAAATTATCGATGCATTTGACTTCATTGTGGACATGCATCTCTTAGCACCCATTTATCAAGCTACTTTGCTGCAATGATGGAGTCTCTGAATCTGCAAGTCGTTTGGAGAGAGCGTGAAAAGATGAAACGAAGGAGCTTAAGAAGAGTTACTCGCTTCACATAGAATAATGGGACGTGTTCACAGTTTTGCTCTTACCGCCATTTCCCCCATTTTTTGTGCCCCGATGAAACAGTCTGGTCTGAGCAGATTAATTACATGGTTTATTACATGATGCAGGCATTCGTGGACGTATTGCAAGGTGCTTATTGAATCACTTGGAAACAAAAGGGCGCTTTGTTTTTTAAACCTGCTTGCTGAGGTGACCCGACTTATTGTATCTATAGAGTGATTACCTTGATGAAAGCCGATGTCAGGCCACTGAGTGTGTCCGCCCTGCGCAGGGACTGTATCTGTATCCTTGTGTATTTGATTGATGGGTTGCTAGTTACAGCGACCTGGAAGAACACAGCAACTGCACATTCACCAACTACAAACCCACACTGCTACAAAGAAGCAGTACTGCAGGAAATGGGAAAATGCTCTAAAAGGAAAATAACATTTCTTTATATTGGATTAAGTTGTAGGAAATGTTAAGTCTTTAGTATTAAGTCTATTTTTAGGAGAGGCTTGGCAAGAAATGTTTACTGAACCAACCATTTGCTTTCAGAAGTGTCTCGTTAATTAAGAGTATAATGCCTTCCTCTGCCCCTCCAGTATTTGAGGGTATTAGGGTAAATGTCTTGGTTTAAAATACAGAGTACAACCGTCACTATGTGCTTTTTACCTGTGGGGCGCCGCACGGATTACATTGCACGGCAACCCGATGAGACACAAAGAGGCGGGAGGTTAGCCCATTACTGGCTCTCTCAGGGAATGGGTTAGGGATGCACTCATTGTAATCCTCAGAATTGAATTGAGCCGTGATCTTGATGCGCTCACAACCATACTGGGAACAGTAGCTGTGCCCCTTGCGAGCTGCATACGCTTGTAGGTGAAGGAACAGGTATCTGATGAAAGAGAGCAGTGGATTATCAGATACATGCAAACACAACGCATGGTCATGATCCTACCAAAGAGTGAGAGGAGTGGGAGATAATGGCCCAAAGTGAGACCGGAGAAGGACGTTGTCGAGATTGGGGATGTTGGGGTGAGGTGGCAGAGGACGGCACTGTAGGTGCAAAACTGGAAACTGGTGCACAAAAAGGCACCCAACTATCACTGAAATGCGATGCCCGTTGGGCTCTCGAGTTGATGGGAGAAAGTCTCACAACCTTTAATACATTAACAGCCCAGCAGCCCCTGGTGAAAGGAATCCCTTCAATCGCTTATTGTATCATTAGCCCCCTAGTGCATGTCTAATAAAAGGCGCGGTGTGGGGCAGAGGAGGCGGAGATATGGCAGAGAACTGGTAGGGCACTCACAACACCGTGAGGAATCCGGTCGCCTGTGATGTGACTATTACACCTTAGGGGAGATTCATTCCTGACTTAGTTAGATCTTGAGAGACCATCAAAATGCACGAGTCCCACATACAATGAGTGAGACGTCACTAGGCTTTACCCCTGACATCGTATTCTGTACATTTGTCATCAATCAACTTTATCTACAAGAATATTGTGCACATGTGACATGCGTCAGACACCCGATTCGCTGATATGTTAGTTCACTTTCCAAATTGTGCAGAATGAACGCAATACACAATGTGAGCATTAATAAGAGCACACTCTAACCTAAGCAGACAGCCTGCTGCCCATCGTGCTGACAGGATTCTGCAGGTGCAACATTTAAAGCGATTGTGGCCTTCGTGCCTGGGAGAGGCAGTGAATTCCTGGTAACATTTCCCCTCCAGGGAGCCGATTCCTCAAGGTAACAAGTCTGAGCAAAGTTTAACTTGCAGAGGGTGAGCTGGAAACATTAAATAAGGGTGTACATTGCTGCTTCAGTTTAACGCCAATGCGCATGAGGTAAATGAGGAACGGAAACTCTTTATTTTCATAATAGTAGTGACACTGATTACATGTTGTAATTACGATGGCTGTAGGAGAAAATATACATGAAACTACTCAATATACACTTACAGTCACAGAGCAAGAACGGGGAAGGCACTTACCCTGACTCGCTGCTGAAGTGAAACAGTCGGACTTCTGACTGGTTCAGGGCGTGAGGGATGGAGTGAGCTGAGGAATAATGGCGAACGCTGTGGACCCTCCCAGTGTGACGCTCATAAATATCCGCCATGACCTGGAAAACCGCACTTCTGGGGTAACACAGCGCAATCTGCAACCAGTCTCCTCTGTCAGGAACAAATACAAAGGCCTGTCATTCTCAGTCATAGAAGTCAGACGCCTTGCACATGGTTACAGTTAAAGATATGCAGTGGTGTAAATACAACTGTGTGGACTTGAAACCTCTGGATATTAAACTGAAGAGATGTATGTGTCACTTCATGTTAAAGCTCATTAGAAAGGTAACAAGTGCTGGAGAAGGAGGGGGAGCTGGTAGAGTTTAGCAACCTTAAGAGGAATAAGAAAGATAAGCAATATAAATAATAAAGGGTATGGATATCATTTCCTCAGCAATTACCGCAGGCACAGCAGGAATTTGGCACAGCAATAAGCATTCTTTAGTATTCTATAGGTAAATACTAGCGTGACTCGAGCAATGTTACTCTCTGCCCTGGCGATGATCTTACAAAGTATTTTTGGTATATGAGGCAGTAGAATATAAAGTATCCTGTATCAAAGTCCGATGGATAATCTGGTACTGAGACTTTATCCAAGATATCCCTGTTCAGAGACTGGTGCTCTCAGCAGTCCTCCCAGTGCATTAGCCCAGAGGGGTTAGTTGCATCAATCAATCTGGACGTGCTGAGTTTCCAGGGGGTATATTCTTTGTGCTAATTTGGAAAATGTTTCCTTTGTCTGGAAGATGTCAAGAAGATGATGAGAATGTATTCAGGTGACAGCTAACCAGCCTGAGCACTCAGCATGCTGACATTTCCCACAGAGACTTGCTTCTAGCTGCTTTTCTGCAGCAGTCAGAGCTCGGGAGCACGCCAGGTTAAGGACGAGGGCTCAGCACAGCCAAAAATTCCTCAATCTGGAAGAAATTCCTGAGCTGAAAAGGAGCCAGGCCCTAAACCCTAAATATTCAATATTTCGGTCAACTCTTAATTACCATATTATTATTTATTCCTGATAATCATGGATTCATCATAATAAAGTTGAATAGATTTAGCTAAAGTCTTTTCCCAGGGGATACATGTACCATGAGGTCCTGTATGGCTGGAATCTTGCAAAGTTCCTCTATCCTCCTGAGCTTTGTGTACTCCTCATGTGAGAAGCAGCCCCCTGAGCTTTGTGTACTCCTCCTGTGAGAAGCAGCCCCCTGAGCTTTGTGTAATCCTCCTGTGAGAAGCAGCCCCCTGAGCTTTGTGTAATCCTCCTGTGAGAAGCAGCCCCCTGAGCTTTGTGTACTCCTCCTGTGAGAAGCAGCCCCCTGAGCTTTGTGTACTCCTCCTGTGAGAAGCAGCCCCCTGAGCTTTGTGTACTCCTCCTGTGAGAAGCAGCCCCCTGAGCTTTGTGTACTCCTCCTGTGAGAAGCAGCCCCCTGAGCTTTGTGTACTCCTCCTGTGAGAAGCAGCCCCCTGAGCTTTGTGTACTCCTCCTGTGAGAAGCAGCCCCCTGAGCTTTGTGTACTCCTCCTGTGAGAAGCAGCCCCCTGAGCTTTGTGTACTCCTCCTGTGAGAAGCAGCCCCCTGAGCTTTGTGTACTCCTCCTGTGAGAAGCAGCCCCCTGAGCAGGCGGCAGGAGCATATTCCATAAAGTTTATGGGGGTTGTTTATCAAGAACTGAAGTAAACAACAAACTGTGCATGTGGTAAAGCCAGGATTATTTTCATAGAGGAACTCAGGGGAACTACATTCCAGCACCAATTTAGGGGTCAACAAGAAACTCCACATCTTGTGACTAAAATTGAGGCTGGATCTAGGGGGGCATACATGTTGTTTTCCATCGCATTTCTTTATTTATGTTATTTACTGGGATATCTTAAGACAGGCACAATCCAAGCCTCGGCTTTCTTTCCTACAGCAATCTGGGATTTATTTGTTTTTCAGAAAAGTGACATTATTTTCCTATATTAAAAAAAAAAAATCTAACAACAGTTGAGTCTCCCTGTTCAACCCAGAGAGCTGGAGCCCTGTGAGGTCATTAAAAGGATGTGCAAAGTGTTGGGATCTTTTTTTGCTTTTGCATATAAAGTCTCACACCGACAACTGCCCCCTACAGAATGGTGCCTTCTCTGTGCCTTCTCTGTGCCCAGGACAGAGAAAACGAGAAGTAACTCTCAATGTGTTACTTCCTGGTAAAACATTTTATAAATAAATACACTCTTGAATACATTTTGAAGGTTTGCATCCTCTCCTTATTGGTTTATCCCTTTTTTGCTAGTGGGGCCATATTTGATGCTTGTATGGGACCTGCTTTTGAGGATTTTGCTTGTGTTGGTGATGCTAATGCCTTGCAGTTGTATCCATTAGAAAGACGTTAGAAATATGAAGGAGTTTGTAATAATGAATTGCATGCTTTTAATGTGGCATTAAAAAGGGGTGTTTAAAAGGATGTGTGTTGGTACTGTGCACAGAGGCAGGTATACTAATGGGTAGAGATACAGATAGTTATACGTTAAATGTACGCATTGCAAAGGCTGGACAAAAGGCAGTGAAAATGGCAGATCACAAAAAGCAGAAGGATCCTATCTAGCCTCAAAACATCACAATCTTTAACTGAAAGATTTGAAAGACTGTTTTTTGTTGTGTTTACCCCCCGGTAAAACACACTAGAAGCTGCTGGCCGAGCACTTGAGACACAACGGGAATCCGTTCCTGGCGGTGTGCTCACATGAGAGAGCAGGAGTACAGCTAGCTATGCCCCAGATTGCAACAACCAGAACACACACATCTCCTCCTCAGCCAGTCAATACTGCAGAGATCAGTACAATGTGTGTGTCTGTGTGGACACGTCTCTCACTGCCACGGTCACGGCTCCTGTCTGCTCACAAACACTCAGATGTTTCGGTTTGATGTTGGCACCAGTAAGGCTGCGGTCCCAGTAACATGCGTTTGTGAGCGGAGCCCGAGCTCTGGCAGATATCAGAAATCACAGAGAACAAACGAACATCCATTGGAAGCCGTTCAGACTCAGTGTCACTGAGCTCACATTGTCACCCTAGGAATGGGTGTGTATAAATCATATGTGTTACGTGTCGCTAGTGATAGCCACCGACTGCCAGAACCACACATATGGTGTAAGGCAGGAGTGGCCAACTCCAGACCTCAAGGGCCATCAACAGGTATTAGGGATATCTCTGCTTCAGCACAGGTGTCTCAATCAGTGGCTCAGTCAGTTGTTGACTGAGCCACCTGTGCAGAAGCAGGGATATCCTTAAGCCCGGACCTGTTGGTGGCTCCAGAGGACGTTAGTTGGTGTAAGGACCCAGTGAGACAGACATGCTGAGCACGTGGCACCAGTAATACCTTGCTGCATATAGAGCACCTTTCAGTTACCAACACTTATGCACCATTTTCCAGTCTGATGAAGGGTCCAACGACCCAAAACGCTATGGGACTATTATGCCTGTAGCCTTTAGCACCACTACTCTAACAGAGCCTTATTATAACATGTCAAACTACTTTGCTCTTCTATCAGAAGGTTAGTTCTGCTTTGCTGATTTCAGGGTTGCATAGTACTATCTTTAAGAACTGTTCTAAATCCTTCATGCAGCCACCTCTGGGAGCATACAAACGACATTATTTCAGCATCTGCAACTCTGAAAGAGATAGCTTCCTTATTAACCCCTACACTGCCTGCCCTAAGCAGCCTCAGAACACCAGCCCTCTCTCCCCACTGATTCTTTGGTGTTTTTCTTTCCCTCCCCATTTCTTAGATTGCAAGCTCTGTGGAGCAGGAACCTCCTGACCTGTGATCGCGCACAAATCAATGTTAATCCGTTTCTTATTCTGGTTACCGTCCTGCACCTCCCTTGTACTGCACTGTGGAACAGGCTGCTTTATAAATAAGAATAATAATTAAGGGTAGACAGGTTCAGGGGTTACAAATATGAACGTAAAAGTTTGTATGGAAGGTTAAAGACAAAGTTTGGCAGAAATAATTTAATTTAAGCGAACAAAAAAAACAGCAAACTTGCGAAAAATGTTCAAAGCTCAAAATGTTTGTAAAAAACCAAAAACAAACGCGTATCAGCAAAACAGAAATAAAAACGTATAGAGCGTCTATATCATGACCTGGTTTTAACTAATGAAAGTAGTTGCGTTAAGTAGTTTGTACCTGTTGAAATTGATTGGGTACAGGATGACTTCTTTGGGAGCCTGGCCATCCCATTGGATTGTGTAGGATTGCTGCAGCATCACCGCTGGCTGGTACTGCTGGTATAACGCTCCTCTATTCACACCCACAAGCCTCAAGGGATGCAAGGGGTATGTTGCCCGGGCAACCACTAGCGTTAGGTTCTCGGGGCGTCTGGACTGGATATAGAGCTGCAGAGAGAAGAGCAGGCATGGTAACGCTAGGCCAGCCGTAACATGTGGCTTCCATAAATATTTCCTTTTAATACTTTCTCCTAAAGAACAGTTCAGCGGCCGTGCAGAACCAGTGAGGCTGTTCCAACTTAAATAATGAAAAACAATAAAAAAAAATCCTTTTACTGCCCTTTCCGTAATTTGCCGAGAGAAAGTTCAGGCAGAGAGAAGTGTTTACACAGAGAGCAGGAGATAGAGCTAGAGCTAGAGATAGAGACTATATACATACTGTATGCTGGGTGATAATGGTGAAAGGCCGGGCTGCAAACCTGTCTAAGACATGCAAATGAGCATACAGTAATATTTCCATTTGCTATATGCTTTACTGTGGAGGGTTTTTGTCACTTTTTTTACCCATCAAAACTTAACTAACTAACTAACTAACTATATATATATATATATATATATATATATATATATATATATATATATCGCTGATTCGCACGCCCCCCCCTTCCTCTGGGAGATCTTGCTAAAGCTACAGGTATTATGGTGCTTGTTACCTGTGAGGGTTCAGGAGAGATCAGTCTGCGATGGTAAGGGGAAACAGGACAGGCTTTTGGTGATCCTTCAGGCTCTTCTCATGGTGTCAGCGCCTCCTGTCACAGCAGGCTCCAGGTGTACTGGAGACAGCCCCCACCATGACAATCTTCTCTCATACCTCTACCCAATAGACTGTAACTTAGGCAGAGGTGTATAAAACAGGATTCTTTATTGAGTCAGTCACTGCAGTTGTTATTACAGCGTATGCACAGGGTTTTAGGATAGGTCCCAGACCTCTGGATAGTACCGGCCTTCTTGCAGTCTTGAGGCCTTGTGCTCTACGCAGATCTTTGACTGCAGTCAGCCCCAGGAGAGGGAGAGCTGAACTGCATGTCTCTACCCCAGGAGGGGGAGACCTCAACTAACTATAATTTAGAATACTTCCTCCTAAAGGCACAGAGGGGGAGGGCACAAGGTCTGCATCCTGATTGGCTGTACACAGACCCAGTTCACGGCACCTCCACCCCTGTCACTCAGAGAGGCAGCATGAGAGGGGTGTAAACCCCACAGGATAGCCCGACACTGCCTGTAGCTATTAGTACTTACGTGACAGGAGGCAGAAAGTATAGCCTGGACCAGCCATGGATATATATATATATTTATATATATATATATCCAGGTTCCCCTTACCTCTATGCCCTGGAGGCGGGGGTGGTTGCGGAGACGCTCCGGTGCAGGGCGCTGCGGTGGGAGCTTCAGTAAGTCACTGGAGCTCCACGGCAGGACGCCGATAAGGGCACCACCATCTTTAATTAGCCGCGCATATGCAGTGTATCACGAGCAGCAGCCATTACAGGTATAGGCTCCGCACAGGGACTACAGTCCCCAGCGGCTGCTATCACATGGGCGCGAACAGCCAATAGGGCTCCCAGAAGCACGGCCAGCCAGGTGGGTACATTTGGCACTCTCAGCACACCACGCCAGCCGGAGACAGGGAGCTAGCTGCAGGGACAGGTAGTGTCCGGGTATCAGTGGCTCCCGGACTAGGCCTAGAATTACCCCGCAGGCCCCAGTTAGACCCTGACCCCTACAGATTGTGGCTGCTACAGTGAAGGCCCTGAGATAGGGACATTCCACTATAGTAGCAATAGTGTCAGTACGCCGGTGAAGGACGCCACGCGGAGCGCAAGGCCTGTAGTCTGGGACCAGACCAACATCTACTGAGAGACTCTTAAAGGTGATATACTCCAGCGGGAGTTCACCCCGTGCAGAGGCGGACGTCTTCGTTGAACAAGACGGATCCTTGTTTCATTCAGCAGTACCCGGGTACTGGAGTGCCCGGGAAGGTATCCTCATCTACGTGCACCAACGGCCATACACACACTGTGGGTAGCGCTACCACACACACCTTGGGTGGGCTGGACTCTGGACACCGGGTGGCTAGGTGCCCAGGGCACCTCAGTACTTTGGGGGATTCCACCGGGTGTGGCATTGTGGTGGGGGTATATTGTGCGGGGGTCTTATGGTATTGTGTTACGAGGGATATACTGTTATAGTAAGAAGTTATATGTTATCAGTAAAGATAAGTTGTTATATCACCGTGTGTGTATATTTATTCTGTACTGTGTGTTCCTGGGAAGGGGTAATCCATCTGTGCTTGGATCCCTTCCAGGTGGAGGCACTGTCATCAACTAGATACGATCACCCCAGGCTCCCAGCGGCGGAGGATCAGGCCTCCTGTGAGCCACTCGGGTAACGCACCACATGTAGTGTCCCTAGACATGGGGGAAGGGGGTAACATATATCTATCTCTATCTATATCTATCTATATCAATCTATACACATAAAAGTAACATTTAGGAAAAGGAGTCCCTGCTCCGAAGAGCTTACAATTTAATTGGTTGGTAGGAAGAACGTACAGAGACAGTAGGAGGGCGTTCTGGTAAGTGCGATTTTATGGGTTTATTCATGAAACGGTGAATGATCTGATTGGGGAAATATTGCAGTTTAAATAATAACTTCCGAAGATCCATAAACTATTCACGTCAATCCCTTTGCTGCAGTGCATTGTGGGCCCCTCTGGCAGCAATGGGATTAAAAATAATAATAATAATAAAAAAGAAGGTTATAATGTGGGAATAGCTTCTAAAAATATTTTTTAACATGTGTGTAAATGCAAATTATAGGTGAACAGCTGGGTGTAACACACAATGTATATTACCCTCGGGTAGTGCTGGGTGTAACACACAATGTATATTACCCTCGGGTAGTGCTGGGTGTAACACAATGTATATTACCCTCGGGTAGTGCTGGGTGTAACACACAATGTATATTACCCTCGGGTAGTGCTGGGGGTAACACAATGTATATTACCCTCGGGTAGAGCTGGGTGTAACACACAATGTATATTACCCTCGGGTAGTGCTGGGTGTAACACACAATGTATATTACCCTCGGGTAGTGCTGGGGGTAACACACAATGTATATTACCCTCGGGTAGTGCTGGGTGTAACACACAATGTATATTACCCTCGGGTAGTGCTGGGGGTAACACAATGTATATTACCCTCGGGTAGTGCTGGGGGTAACACACAATGTATATTACCCTCGGGTAGTGCTGGGGGTAACACACAATGTATATTACCCTCGGGTAGTGCTGGGGGTAACACACAATGTATATTACCCTCGGGTAGTGCTGGGGGTAACACACAATGTATATTACCCTCGGGTAGTGCTGGGTGTAACACAATGTATATTACCCTCGGGAAGTGCTGGGGGTAACACAATGTATATTACCCTCGGGTAGTGCTGGGTGTAACACACAATGTATATTACCCTCGGGTAGTGCTGGGTGTAACACAATATGTATATTACCCTCGGGTAGTGCTGGGGGTAACACACAATGTATATTACCCTCGGGTAGTGCTGGGTGTAACACACAATGTATATTACCCTCGGGTAGTGCTGGGGGTAACACAATGTATATTACCCTCGGGTAGTGCTGGGGGTAACACACAATGTATATTACCCTCGGGTAGTGCTGGGGGTAACACACAATGTATATTACCCTCGGGTAGTGCTGGGGGTAACACACAATGTATATTACCCTCGGGTAGTGCTGGGGGTAACACACAATGTATATTACCCTCGGGTAGTGCTGGGCGTAACACACAATGTATATTACCCTCGGGTAGTGCTGGGGGTAACACACAATGTATATTACCCTCGGGTAGTGCTGGGTGTAACACACAATGTATATTACCCTCGGGTAGTGCTGGGTGTAACACAATGTATATTACCCTCGGGTAGTGCTGGGTGTAACACACAATGTATATTACCCTCGGGTAGTGCTGGGGGTAACACAATGTATATTACCCTCAGGTAGAGCTGGGTGTAACACACAATGTATATTACCCTCGGGTAGTGCTGGGTGTAACACACAATGTATATTACCCTCGGGTAGTGCTGGGTGTAACACACAATGTATATTACCCTCGGGTAGTGCTGGGGGTAACACACAATGTATATTACCCTCGGGTAGTGCTGGGTGTAACACACAATGTATATTACCCCCGGGTAGAGCTGGGCGTAACACAATGTATATTACCCTCGGGTAGTGCTGGGTGTAACACACAATGTATATTACCCTCGGGTAGTGCTGGGTGTAACACACAATGTATATTACCCTCGGGTAGTGCTGGGTGTAACACACAATGTATATTACCCTCGGGTAGTGCTGGGCGTAACACACAATGTATATTACCCTCGGGTAGTGCTGGGCGTAACACACAATGTATATTACCCTCGGGTAGTGCTGGGTGTAACACAATGTATATTACCCTCGGGTAGTGCTGGGTGTAACACACAATGTATATTACCCTCGGGTAGTGCTGGGTGTAACACAATGTATATTACCCTCGGGTAGTGCTGGGGGTAACACACAATGTATATTACCCTCGGGTAGTGCTGGGTGTAACACACAATGTATATTACCCTCGGGTAGTGCTGGGTGTAACACACAATGTATATTACCCTCGGGTAGTGCTGGGTGTAACACACAATGTATATTACCCTCGGGTAGTGCTGGGTGTAACACACAATGTATATTACCCTCGGGTAGTGCTGGGTGTAACACACAATGTATATTACCCTCGGGTAGAGCTGGGTGTAACACACAATGTATATTACCCTCGGGTACAGCTGGGTGTAAAACACAATGTATATTACCCTCGGGTAGTGCTGGGGGTAACACAATGTATATTACCCTCGGGTAGAGCTGGGCGTAACACAATGTATATTACCCTCGGGTAGTGCTGGGTGTAACACACAATGTATATTACCCTCGGGTAGTGCTGGGTGTAACACAATGTATATTACCCTCGGGTAGTGCTGGGTGTAACACAATGTATATTACCCTCGGGTAGTGCTGGGTGTAACACACGATGTATATTACCCTCGGGTAGTGCTGGGTGTAACACACAATGTATATTACCCTCGGGTAGTGCTGGGCGTAACACACAATGTATATTACCCTCGGGTAGTGCTGGGTGTAACACACAATGTATATTACCCTCGGGTAGTGCTGGGTGTAACACACAATGTATATTACCCTCGGGTAGTGCTGGGTGTAACACACAATGTATATTACCCTCGGGTAGTGCTGGGTGTAACACACAATGTATATTACCCTCGGGTAGTGCTGGGTGTAACACACAATGTATATTACCCTCGGGTAGTGCTGGGTGTAACACAATGTATATTACCCTCGGGTAGTGCTGGGTGTAACACACAATGTATATTACCCTCGGGTAGTGCTGGGTGTAACACACAATGTATATTACCCTCGGGTAGTGCTGGGTGTAACACACAATGTATATTACCCTCGGGTAGTGCTGGGTGTAACACACAATGTATATTACCCTCGGGTAGTGCTGGGTGTAACACACAATGTATATTACCCTCGGGTAGTGCTGGGTGTAACACACAATGTATATTACCCTCGGGTAGTGCTGGGTGTAACACACAATGTATATTACCCTCGGGTAGTGCTGGGTGTAACACACAATGTATATTACCCTCGGGTAGTGCTGGGTGTAACACAATGTATATTACCCTCGGGTAGTGCTGGGTGTAACACACAATGTATATTACCCTCGGGTAGTGCTGGGTGTAACACACAATGTATATTACCCTCGGGTAGTGCTGGGTGTAACACACAATGTATATTACCCTCGGGTAGTGCTGGGTGTAACACACAATGTATATTACCCTCGGGTAGTGCTGGGTGTAACACACAATGTATATTACCCTCGGGTAGTGCTGGGTGTAACACACAATGTATATTACCCTCGGGTAGTGCTGGGTGTAACACACAATGTATATTACCCTCGGGTAGTGCTGAGTGTAACACAATGTATATTACCCTCGGGTAGTGCTGGGTGTAACACACAATGTATATTACCCTCGGGTAGTGCTGGGTGTAACACACAATGTATATTACCCCCGGGTAGTGCTGGGTGTAACACAATGTATATTACCCTCGGGTAGTGCTGGGTGTAACACACAATGTATATTACCCCCGGGTAGTGCTGGGTGTAACACAATGTATATTACCCTCGGGTAGTGCTGGGTGTAACACACAATGTATATTACCCTCGGGTAGTGCTGGGTGTAACACACAATGTATATTACCCTCGGGTAGTGCTGGGTGTAACACACAATGTATATTACCCTCGGGTAGTGCTGGGTGTAACACACAATGTATATTACCCTCGGGTAGTGCTGGGGGTAACATTATGTATATTACCCTCGGGTAGTGCTGGGTGTAACACACAATGTATATTACCCTCGGGTAGTGCTGGGTGTAACACACAATGTATATTACCCTCGGGTAGTGCTGGGTGTAACACAATGTATATTACCCTCGGGTAGTGCTGGGTGTAACACAATGTATATTACCCTCGGGTAGTGCTGGGGGTAACACAATGTATATTACCCTCGGGTAGTGCTGGGTGTAACACACAATGTATATTACCCTCGGGTAGTGCTGGGTGTAACACACAATGTATATTACCCTCGGGTAGTGCTGGGTGTAACACACAATGTATATTACCCTCGGGTAGTGCTGGGTGTAACACACAATGTATATTACCCTCGGGCAGTGCTGGGTGTAACACACAATGTATATTACCCTCGGGTAGTGCTGGGTGTAACACACAATGTATATTACCCTCGGGTAGTGCTGGGTGTAACACAATGTATATTACCCTCGGGTAGTGCTGGGTGTAACACAATGTATATTACCCTCGGGTAGTGCTGGGTGTAACACACAATGTATATTACCCTCGGGTAGTGCTGGGTGTAACACACAATGTATATTACCCTCGGGTAGTGCTGGGCGTAACACAATGTATATTACCCCCGGGTAGTACTGGGTGTAACACACAATGTATATTACCCCCGGGTAGTACTGGGTGTAACACACAATGTATATTACCCTCGGGTAGTGCTGGGTGTAACACACAATGTATATTACCCCCGGGTAGTACTGGGTGTAACACACAATGTATATTACCCTCGGGTAGTGCTGGGTGTAACACACAATGTATATTACCCTCGGGTAGTGCTGGGTGTAACACACAATGTATATTACCCTCGGGTAGTGCTGGGTGTAACACACAATGTATATTACCCTCGGGTAGTGCTGGGTGTAACACACAATGTATATTACCCTCGGGTAGTGCTGGGTGTAACACAATGTATATTACCCTCGGGTAGTGCTGGGTGTAACACAATGTATATTACCCTCGGGTAGTGCTGGGTGTAACACACAATGTATATTACCCTCGGGAAGTGCTGGGTGTAACACACAATGTATATTACCCTCGGGTAGTGCTGGGTGTAACACAATGTATATTACCCTCGGGTAGTGCTGGGTGTAACACAATGTATATTACCCTCGGGTAGTGCTGGATGTAACACACAATGTATATTACCCTCGGGTAGTGCTGGGCGTAACACACAATGTATATTACCCTCGGGTAGTGCTGGGTGTAACACACAATGTATATTACCCTCGGGTAGTGCTGGGTGTAACACAATGTATATTACCCTCGGGTAGTGCTGGGTGTAACACACAATGTATATTACCCTCGGGTAGTGCTGGGTGTAACACACAATGTATATTACCCTCGGGTAGTGCTGGGTGTAACACACAATGTATATTACCCTCGGGTAGTGCTGGGTGTAACACACAATGTATATTACCCTCGGGTAGTGCTGGGGGTAACACACAATGTATATTACCCTCGGGTAGTGCTGGGTGTAACACACAATGTATATTACCCTCGGGTAGTGCTGGGTG
The DNA here is from genome assembly GCF_040206685.1 of Ascaphus truei. Lineage (NCBI taxonomy): Eukaryota > Metazoa > Chordata > Amphibia > Anura > Ascaphidae > Ascaphus > Ascaphus truei. The sequence continues at coordinate 792,226 of NC_134500.1, forward strand.
TAACACACAATGTATATTACCCTCGGGTAGTGCTGGGTGTAACACAATGTATATTACCCTCGGGTAGTGCTGGGTGTAACACACAATGTATATTACCCCCGGGTAGTGCTGGGTGTAACACACAATGTATATTACCCTCGGGTAGTGCTGGGTGTAACACACAATGTATATTACCCTCGGGTAGTGCTGGGGGTAACACACAATGTATATTATCCTCGGGTAGTGCTGGGTGTAACACACAATGTATATTACCCTCGGGTAGTGCTGGGCGTAACACACAATGTATATTACCCTCGGGTAGTGCTGGGTGTAACACAATGTATATTACCCTCGGGTAGTGCTGGGTGTAACACAATGTATATTACCCTCGGGTAGTGCTGGGTGTAACACACAATGTATATTACCCTCGGGTAGTGCTGGGTGTAACACACGATGTATATTACCCTCGGGTAGTGCTGGGTGTAACACACAATGTATATTACCCTCGGGTAGTGCTGGGTGTAACACACAATGTATATTACCCTCGGGTAGTGCTGGGTGTAACACAATGTATATTACCCTCGGGTAGTGCTGGGTGTAACACACAATGTATATTACCCTCGGGTAGTGCTGGGTGTAACACACGATGTATATTACCCTCGGGTAGTGCTGGGTGTAACACACAATGTATATTACCCTCGGGTAGTGCTGGGCGTAACACACAATGTATATTACCCTCGGGTAGTGCTGGGTGTAACACACACTGTATATTACCCCCGGGTAGCGCTGGGTGTAACACACAATGTATATTACCCCCGGGTAGTGCTGAGCGTAACACAATGTATATTACCCTCGGGTAGTGCTGGGTGTAACACACAATGTATATTACCCTCGGGTAGTGCTGGGTGTAACACACAATGTATATTACCCTCGGGTAGTGCTTGGGGTAACACACAATGTATATTACCCCCGGGTAGTGCTGGGCGTAACACAATGTATATTACCCTCGGGTAGTGCTGGGTGTTACACACAATGTATATTACCCCCGGGTAGCGCTGGGTGTAACACACAATGTATATTACCCCCGGGTAGTGCTGAGCGTAACACAATGTATATTACCCTCGGGTAGTGCTGGGTGTAACACACAATGTATATTACCCTCGGGTAGTGCTGGGTGTAACACACAATGTATATTACCCCCGGGTAGCGCTGGGTGTAACACACAATGTATATTACCCCCGGGTAGTGCTGAGCGTAACACAATGTATATTACCCTCGGGTAGTGCTGGGTGTAACACACAATGTATATTACCCTCGGGTAGTGCTGGGTGTAACACACAATGTATATTACCCTCGGGTAGTGCTTGGGGTAACACACAATGTATATTACCCCCGGGTAGTGCTGGGCGTAACACAATGTATATTACCCTCGGGTAGTGCTGGGTGTTACACACAATGTATATTACCCTCGGGTAATGCTGGGTGTAACACACAATGTATATTACCCTCGGGTAGTGCTGGGTGTAACACACAATGTATATTACCCTCGGGTAGTGCTGGGTGTAACACACAATGTATATTACCCTCGGGTAGTGCTGGGTGTAACACACAATGTATCTTACCCTCGGGTAGTGCTGGGTGTAACACAATGTATATTACCCTCGGGTAGTGCTGGGTGTAACACACAATGTATATTACCCTCGGGTAGTGCTGGATGTAACACACAATGTATATTACCCTCGGGTAGTGCTGGGTGTAACACACAATGTATATTACCCTCGGGGAGTGCTGGGTGTAACACACAATGTATATTACCCTCGGGTAGTGCTGGGTGTAACACACAATGTATATTACCCTCGGGTAGCGCTGGGTGTAACACACAATGTATATTACCCTCGGGTAATGCTGGGTGTAACACACAATGTATATTACCCTCGGGTAGTGCTGGGGGTAACACACAATGTATATTACCCTCGGGTAGTGCTGGGTGTAACACACAATGTATATTACCCTCGGGTAGTGCTGGGGGTAACACACAATGTATATTACCCTCGGGTAGTGCTGGGTGTAACACACAATGTATATTACCCTCGGGTAGTGCTGGGTGTAACACAATGTATATTACCCTCGGGTAGTGCTGGGTGTAACACACAATGTATATTACCCTCGGGTAGTGCTGAGTGTAACATGCAATGTATATTACCCTCGGGTAGTGCTGGGTGTAACACACAATGTATATTACCCTCGGGTAGTGCTGGGGGTAACACACAATGTATATTACCCTCGGGTAGTGCTGGGCGTAACACACAATGTATATTACCCTCGGGTAGTGCTGGGGGTAACACACAATGTATATTACCCTCGGGTAGTGCTGGGGGTAACACACAATGTATATTACCCTCGGGTAGTGCTGGGTGTAACACACAATGTATATTACCCTCGGGTAGTGCTGGGTGTAACACAATGTATATTACCCTCGGGTAGTGCTGGGTGTAACACACAATGTATATTACCCTCGGGTAGTGCTGAGTGTAACATGCAATGTATATTACCCTCGGGTAGTGCTGGGTGTAACACAATGTATATTACCCTCGGGTAGTGCTGGGTGTAACACACAATGTATATTACCCTCGGGTAGTGCTGGGTGTAACACACAATGTATATTACCCTCGGGTAGTGCTGGGTGTAACACACAATGTATATTACCCTCGGGTAGCGCTGGGTGTAACACACAATGTATATTACCCTCGGGTAGTGCTGGGTGTAACACACAATGTATATTACCCTCGGGTAGTGCTGGGGGTAACACACAATGTATATTACCCTCGGGTAGTGCTGGGCGTAACACACAATGTATATTACCCTCGGGTAGTGCTGGGTGTAACACACAATGTATATTACCCTCGGGTAGTGCTGGGTGTAACACACAATGTATATTACCCTCGGGTAGTGCTTGGGGTAACACACAATGTATATTACCCTCGGGTAGTGCTGGGTGTAACACACAATGTATATTACCCTCGGGTAGTGCTGGGTGTAACACAATGTATATTACCCTCGGGTAGTGCTGGGTGTAACACACAATGTATATTACCCTCGGGTAGTGCTGGGTGTAACACACAATGTATATTACCCTCGGGTAGCGCTGGGTGTAACACACAATGTATATTACCCTCGGGTAGTGCTGGGTGTAACACACAATGTATATTACCCTCGGGTAGCGCTGGGTGTAACACACAATGTATATTACCCTCGGGTAGTGCTGGGTGTAACACACAATGTATATTACCCTCGGGTAGTGCTGGGTGTAATACACAATGTATATTACCCTCGGGTAGTGCTGGGTGTAACACACAATGTATATTACCCTCGGGTAGCGCTGGGTGTAACACACAATGTATATTACCCTCGGGTAGTGCTGGGTGTAACACACAATGTATATTACCCTCGGGTAGTGCTGGGTGTAACACACAATGTATATTACCCTCGGGTAGCGCTGGGTGTAACACACAATGTATATTACCCTCGGGTAGTGCTGGGTGTAACACACAATGTATATTACCCTCGGGTAGTGCTGGGCGTAACACAATGTATATTACCCTCGGGTAGTGCTGGGTGTAACACACAATGTATATTACCCTCGGGTAGTGCTGGGTGTAACACACAATGTATATTACCCTCGGGTAGCGCTGGGTGTAACACACAATGTATATTACCCTCGGGTAGTGCTGGGTGTAACACACAATGTATATTACCCTCGGGTAGCGCTGGGTGTAACACACAATGTATATTACCCTCGGGTAGTGCTGGGTGTAACACACAATGTATATTACCCTCGGGTAGTGCTGGGGGTAACACACAATGTATATTACCCTCGGGTAGTGCTGGGTGTAACACACAATGTATATTACCCTCGGGTAGTGCTGGGTGTAACACACAATGTATATTACCCTCGGGTAGTGCTGGGTGTAACACACAATGTATATTACCCTCGGGTAGTGCTGGGGGTAACACACAATGTATATTACCCCCGGGTAGTGCTGGGTGTAACACACAATGTATATTACCCTCAGGTAGTGCTGGGTGTAACACACAATGTATATTACCCTCGGGTAGTGCTGGGTGTAACACACAATGTATATTACCCTCGGGTAGTGCTGGGTGTAACACACAATGTATATTACCCTCGGGTAGTGCCGAGCGTAACACAATGTATATTACCCTCGGGTAGAGCTGGGTGTAACACACAATGTATATTACCCTCAGGTAGTGCTGGGTGTAACACACAATGTATATTACCCTCGGGTAGTGCTGGGTGTAACACACAATGTATATTACCCTCGGGTAGTGCTGGGTGTAACACACAATGTATATTACCCTCGGGTAGTGCCGAGCGTAACACAATGTATATTACCCTCGGGTAGTGCTGGGTGTAACACACAATGTATATTACCCTCGGGTAGTGCTGGGTGTAACACACAATGTATATTACCCTCGGGTAGTGCCGAGCGTAACACAATGTATATTACCCTCGGGTAGTGCTGGGTGTAACACACAATGTATATTACCCTCGGGTAGTGCCGAGCGTAACACAATGTATATTACCCTCGGGTAGTGCTGGGTGTAACACACAATGTATATTACCCTCGGGTAGTGCTGGGTGTAACACACAATGTATATTACCCTCGGGTAGTGCTGGGTGTAACACACAATGTATATTACCCTCGGGTAGTGCTGGGTGTAACACACAATGTATATTACCCCCGGGTAGTACTGGGTGTAACACAATGTATATTACCCTCGAGTAGTGCTGGGCGTAACACAATGTATATTACCCTCGGGTAGTGCTGGGTGTAACACACAATGTATATTACCCTCGGGTAGTGCTGGGTGTAACACACAATGTATATTACCCTCGGGTAGTGCTGGGTGTAACACAATGTATATTACCCTCGGGTAGTGCTGGGGGTAACACACAATGTATATTACCCTCGGGTAGTGCTGGGTGTAACACACAATGTATATTACCCTCGGGTAGTGCTGGGTGTAACACACAATGTATATTACCCTCGGGTAGTGCTGGGTGTAACACAATGTATATTACCCTCGGGTAGTGCTGGGTGTAACACACAATGTATATTACCCTCGGGTAGTGCTGGGTGTAACACACAATGTATATTACCCTCGGGTAGTGCTGGGTGTAACACACAATGTATATTACCCTCGGGTAGTGCTGGGCGTAACACAATGTATATTACCCTCGGGTAGTGCTGGGCGTAACACACAATGTATATTACCCTCGGGTAGTGCTGGGTGTAACACACAATGTATATTACCCTCGGGTAGTGCTGGGTGTAACACAATGTATATTACCCTCGGGTAGTGCTGGGTGTAACACACAGTGTATATTACCCTCGGGTAGTGCTGGGTGTAACACACAATGTATATTACCCCCGGGTAGTGCTGGGTGTAACACAATGTATATTACCCTCGGGTAGTGCTGGGTGTAACACACAATGTATATTACCCTCGGGTAGTGCTGGGTGTAACACACAATGTATATTACCCTCGGGTAGTGCTGGGTGTAACACACAATGTATATTACCCTCGGGTAGTGCTGGGCGTAACACACAATGTATATTACCCCCGGGTAGTACTGGGTGTAACACACAATGTATATTACCCCCGGGTAGTACTGGGTGTAACACACAATGTATATTACCCTCGGGTAGTGCTGGGTGTAACACACAATCTATATTACCCTCGGGTAGTGCTGGGTGTAACACACAATGTATATTACCCTCGGGTAGTGCTGGGTGTAACACACAATGTATATTACCCTCGGGTAGTGCTGGGTGTAACACACAATGTATATTACCCTCGGGTAGTGCTGGGTGTAACACACAATGTATATTACCCTCGGGTAGTGCTGGGTGTAACACAATGTATATTACCCTCGGGTAGTGCTGGGTGTAACACACAATGTATATTATCCCCCGGGTAGTGCTGGGGGTAACACACAATGTATATTACCCTCGGGTAGTGCTGGGTGTAACACACAATGTATATTACCCTCGGGTAGTGCTGGGTGTAACACACAATGTATATTACCCTCGGGTAGTGCTGGGTGTAACACACAATGTATATTACCCTCGGGTAGTGCTGGGTGTAACACACAATATGTATATTACCCTCGGGTAGTGCTGGGTGTAACACACAATGTATATTACCCTCGGTAGTGCTGGGTGTAACACACAATGTATATTACCCTCGGGTAGTGCTGGTGTAACACACAATGTATATTACCCTCGGGAAGTGCTGGGTGTAACACACAATGTATATTACCCCCGGGTAGTGCTGGGTGTAACACAATGTATATTACCCTCGGGTAGTGCTGGGCGTAACACAATGTATATTACCCTCGGGTAGTGCTGGGTGTAACACACAATGTATATTACCCTCGGGTAGTGCTGGCGTAACACACAATGTATATTACCCCCGGGTAGTACTGGGTGTAACACACAATGTATATTACCCCGGGTAGTACTGGGTGTAACACACAATGTATATTACCCTCGGGTAGTGCTGGGTGTAACACACAATGTATATTACCCTCGGGTAGTGCTGGGTGTAACACACAATGTATATTACCCTCGGGTAGTGCTGGGCGTAACACACAATGTATATTACCCTCGGGTAGTGCTGGGTGTAACACAATGTATATTACCCTCGGGTAGTGCTGGGTGTAACACAATGTATATTACCCTCGGGTAGTGCTGGGTGTAACACACAATGTATATTACCCTCGGGTAGTGCTGGCGTAACACACAATGTATATTACCCTCGGGTAGTGCTGGGTGTAACACACAATGTATATTACCCTCGGTAGTGCTGGGTGTAACACACAATGTATATTACCCTCGGGTAGTGCTGGGCGTAACACACAATGTATATTACCCTCGGTAGTGCTGGGTGTAACACAATGTATATTACCCTCGGGTAGTGCTGGATGTAACACACAATGTATATTACCCTCGGGTAGTGCTGGGTGTAACACAATGTATATTACCCTCGGGTAGTGCTGGGTGTAACACAATGTATATTACCCTCGGGTAGTGCTGGGTGTAACACAATGTATATTACCCTCGGGTAGTGCTGGGTGTAACACAATGTATATTACCCTCGGGTAGTGCTGGGTGTAACACAATGTATATTACCCTCGGGTAGTGCTGGGTGTAACACACAATGTATATTACCCTCGGGTAGTGCTGGGTGTAACACACAATGTATATTACCCTCGGTAGTGCTGGGTGTAACACACAATGTATATTACCCTCGGGTAGTGCTGGATGTAACACACAATGTATATTACCCTCGGGTAGTGCTGGGTGTAACACACAATGTATATTATCCTCGGGTAGTGCTGGGTGTAACACACAATGTATATTACCCCCGGTAGTGCTGGGTGTAACACACAATGTATATTACCCTCGGGTAGTGCTGGGCGTAACACACAATGTATATTACCCTCGGGTAGTGCTGGGTGTAACACAATGTATATTACCCTCGGGTAGTGCTGGGTGTAACACACAATGTATATTACCCTCGGGTAGTGCTGGGTGTAACACACAATGTATATTACCCTCGGGTAGTGCTGGGTGTAACACACAATGTATATTACCCTCGGGTAGTGCTGGGTGTAACACACAATGTATATTACCCTCGGGTAGTGCTGGGTGTAACACACAATGTATATTACCCTCGGGAAGTGCTGGGTGTAACACACAATGTATATTACCCTCGGGTAGTGCTGGGTGTAACACACAATGTATATTACCCTCGGGTAGTGCTGGGTGTAACACACAATGTATATTACCCCCGGGTAGTGCTGGGTGTAACACACAATGTATATTACCCTCGGGTAGTGCTGGGCGTAACACACAATGTATATTACCCTCGGGTAGTGCTGGGTGTAACACAATGTATATTACCCTCGGGTAGTGCTGGTGTAACACACAATGTATATTACCCTCGGGTAGTGCTGGGTGTAACACACAATGTATATTACCCTCGGGTAGTGCTGGGTGTAACACAATGTATATTACCCTCGGGTAGTGCTGGGTGTAACACACAATGTATATTACCCTCGGGTAGTGCTGGGTGTAACACAATGTATATTACCCTCGGGTAGTGCTGGGTGTAACACACAATGTATATTACCCTCGGGTAGTGCTGGGTGTAACACAATGTATATTACCCTCGGTAGTGCTGGGTGTAACACACAATGTATATTACCCCCGGGTAGTGCTGGGTGTAACACAATGTATATTACCCTCGGGTAGTGCTGGGTGTAACACACAATGTATATTACCCTCGGGTAGTGCTGGGTGTAACACACAATGTATATTACCCTCGGGAAGTGCTGGGTGTAACACACAATGTATATTACCCTCGGGTAGTGCTGGGTGTAACACACAATGTATATTACCCTCGGGTAGTGCTGGGTGTAACACAATGTATATTACCCTCGGGTAGTGCTGGGTGTAACACACAATGTATATTACCCTCGGGTAGTGCTGGGTGTAACACACAATGTATATTACCCCCGGGTAGTGCTGGGTGTAACACACAATGTATATTACCCTCGGGTAGTGCTGGGTGTAACACACAATGTATATTACCCCCGGGTAGTACTGGGTGTAACACACAATGTATATTACCCTCGGGTAGTGCTGGGTGTAACACACAATGTATATTACCCTCGGGTAGTGCTGGGGGTAACACACAATGTATATTACCCCCGGGTAGTGCTGGGCGTAACACAATGTATATTACCCTCGGGTAGTGCTGGGTGTAACACAATGTATATTACCCTCGGGTAGTGCTGGGTGTAACACACAATGTATATTACCCTCGGGTAGTGCTGGGTGTAACACACAATGTATATTACCCTCGGGTAGTGCTGGGTGTAACACACAATGTAATATTACCCTCGGGTAGTGCTGGGTGTAACACACAATGTATATTACCCTCGGGTAGTGCTGGGTGTAACACACAATGTATATTACCCTCGGGTAGTGCTGGGTGTAACACAATGTATATTACCCTCGGGTAGTGCTGGGTGTAACACACAATGTATATTACCCTCGGGTAGTGCTGGGTGTAACACACAATGTATATTACCCTCGGGTAGTGCTGGGTGTAACACACAATGTATATTACCCTCGGGTAGTGCTGGGTGTAACACAATGTATATTACCCTCGGGTAGTGCTGGGTGTAACACACAATGTATATTACCCCCGGGTAGTGCTGGGTGTAACACAATGTATATTACCCTCGGGTAGTGCTGGGTGTAACACAATGTATATTACCCTCGGGTAGTGCTGGGTGTAACACAATGTATATTACCCTCGGGTAGTGCTGGGTGTAACACACAATGTATATTACCCTCGGGTAGTGCTGGGTGTAACACAATGTATATTACCCTCGGGTAGTGCTGGGTGTAACACACAATGTATATTACCCTCGGGTAGTGCTGGGTGTAACACAATGTATATTACCCTCGGGTAGTGCTGGGTGTAACACACAATGTATATTACCCCGGGTAGTGCTGGGTGTAACACAATGTATATTACCCTCGGGTAGTGCTGGGTGTAACACACAATGTATATTACCCTCGGGTAGTGCTGGGTGTAACACACAATGTATATTACCCTCGGGAAGTGCTGGGTGTAACACACAATGTATATTACCCTCGGGTAGTGCTGGGTGTAACACACAATGTATATTACCCTCGGGTAGTGCTGGGTGTAACACACAATGTATATTACCCTCGGGTAGTGCTGGGTGTAACACACAATGTATATTACCCTCGGGTAGTGCTGGTGTAACACAATGTATATTACCCTCGGGTAGTGCTGGTGTAACACACAATGTATATTACCCTCGGGTAGTGCTGGGTGTAACACAATGTATATTACCCTCGGTAGTGCTGGGTGTAACACACAATGTATATTACCCTCGGGTAGTGCTGGGTGTAACACACAATGTATATTACCCTCGGGTAGTGCTGGGTGTAACACAATGTATATTACCCTCGGGTAGTGCTGGGTGTAACACACAATGTATATTACCCCCGGGTAGTGCTGGGTGTAACACAATGTATATTACCCTCGGGTAGTGCTGGGTGTAACACACAATGTATATTACCCTCGGGTAGTGCTGGGTGTAACACACAATGTATATTACCCTCGGGTAGTGCTGGGTGTAACACACAATGTATATTACCCTCGGGTAGTGCTGGGGGTAACACACAATGTATATTACCCCGGGTAGTGCTGGGCGTATCACAATGTATATTACCCTCGGGTAGTGCTTCGTGTAACACAATGTATATTACCCTCGGGTAGTGCTGGGTGTAACACAATGTATATTACCCTCGGGTAGTGCTGGGTGTAACACACAATGTATATTACCCTCGGGTAGTGCTGGGTGTAACACACAATGTATATTACCCTCGGGTAGTGCTGGGTGTAACACACAATGTATATTACCCTCGGGTAGTGCTGGGGGTAACACACAATGTATATTACCCCCGGGTAGTGCTGGGCGTAACACAATGTATATTACCCTCGGGTAGTGCTGGGTGTAACACAATGTATATTACCCTCGGGTAGTGCTGGGTGTAACACACAATGTATATTACCCTCGGGTAGTGCTGGGTGTAACACACAATGTATATTACCCTCGGGTAGTGCTGGGTGTAACACAATGTATATTACCCTCGGGTAGTGCTGGGTGTAACACACAATGTATATTACCCTCGGGTAGTGCTGGGTGTAACACACAATGTATATTACCCTCGGGTAGTGCTGGGTGTAACACAATGTATATTACCCTCGGGTAGTGCTGGGTGTAACCACAATGTATATTACCCCCGGGTAGTGCTGGGTGTAACACAATGTATATTACCCTCGGGTAGTGCTGGGTGTAACACACAATGTATATTACCCTCGGGTAGTGCTGGGTGTAACACACAATGGATATTACCCTCGGGTAGTGCTGGGTGTAACACACAATGTATATTACCCTCGGGTAGTGCTGGGTGTAACACACAATGTATATTACCCTCGGGTAGTGCTGGGCGTAACACACAATGTATATTACCCTCGGGTAGTGCTGGGTGTAACACACAATGTATATTACCCTCGGGTAGTGCTGGGTGTAACACACAATGTATATTACCCTCGGGTAGTGCTGGGTGTAACACAATGTATATTACCCTCGGGTAGTGCTGGGTGTAACACACAATGTATATTACCCTCGGGTAGTGCTGGGTGTAACACACAATGTATATTACCCTCGGGTAGTGCTGGTGTAACACACAATGTATATTACCCTCGGGTAGTGCTGGGTGTAACACACAATGTATATTACCCTCGGGTAGTGCTGGGTGTAACACAATGTATATTACCCTCGGGTAGTGCTGGGGGTAACACACAATGTATATTACCCTCGGGTAGAGCTGGGTGTAACACACAATGTATATTACCCTCGGGTAGTGCTGGGGTAACACAATGTATATTACCCTCGGGTAGTGCTGGGTGTAACACACAATGTATATTACCCTCGGGTAGTGCTGGGTGTAACACACAATGTATATTACCCTCGGGTAGTGCTGGGTGTAACACACAATGTATATTACCCTCGGGTAGTAGCTGGGTGTAACACACAATGTATATTACCCTCGGGTAGTGCTGGTGTAACACACAATGTATATTACCCTCGGGTAGTGCTGGGTGTAACACACAATGTATATTACCCTCGGGTAGTGCTGGGTGTAACACACAATGTATATTACCCTCGGGTAGTGCTGGGTGTAACACACAATGTATATTACCCTCGGGTAGTGCTGGGTGTAACACACAATGTATATTACCCTCGGGTAGTGCTGGGTGTAACACACAATGTATATAACCCTCGGGTAGTGCTGGGCGTAACACAATGTATATTACCCTCGGGTAGTGCTGGGTGTAACACACAATGTATATTACCCTCGGGTAGTACTGGGTGTAACACACAATGTATATTACCCTCGGTAGTGCTGGGTGTAACACACAATGTATATTACCCTCGGGTAGTGCTGGGTGTAACACACAATGTATATTACCCTCGGGTAGTGCTGGGTGTAACACACAATGTATATTACCCTCGGGTAGTGCTGGGTGTAACACACAATGTATATTACCCTCGGGTAGTGCTGGGTGTAACACACAATGTATATTACCCTCGGGTAGTGCTGGGTGTAACACACAATGTATATTACCCTCGGGTAGTGCTGGGTGTAACACACAATGTATATTACCCTCGGGTAGTGCTGGGTGTAACACACAATGTATATTACCCTCGGGTAGTGCTGGGTGTAACACACAATGTATATTACCCCGGGTAGTGCTGGGTGTAACACACAATGTATATTACCCTCGGGTAGTGCTGGGTGTAACACACAATGTATATTACCCTCGGGTAGTGCTGGGTGTAACACACAATGTATATTACCCTCGGGTAGTGCTGGGTGTAACACACAATGTATATTACCCTCGGGTAGTGCTGGGTGTAACACACAATGTATATACCCTCGGGTAGTGCTGGGTGTAACACACAATGTATATTACCCTCGGGTAGTGCTGGGTGTAACACACAATGTATATTACCCTCGGGTAGTGCTGGGTGTAACACAATGTATATTACCCTCGGGTAGTGCTGGGTGTAACACGACAATGTATATTACCCTCGGGTAGTGCTGGGTGTACACACAATGTATATTACCCTCGGGTAGTGCTGGGTGTAACACACAATGTATATTACCCTCGGGTAGTGCTGGGTGTAACACACAATGTATATTACCCTCGAGTAGTGCTGGGTGTAACACACAATGTATATTACCCCTCGGGTAGTGCTGGGTGTAACACACAATGTATATTACCCTCGGGTAGTGCTGGGTGTAACACACAATGTATATTACCCTCGGGTAGTGCTGGGTGTAACACAATGTATATTACCCTCGGGTAGTGCTGGGTGTAACACACAATGTATATTACCCTCGGGTAGTGCTGGGTGTAACGACACAATGTATATTACCCTCGGTAGTGCTGGGTGTAACACAATGTATATTACCCTCGGGTAGTGCTGGGTGTAACACACAATGTATATTACCCCCGGGTAGTGCTGGGTGTAACACAATGTATATTACCCTCGGGTAGTGCTGGGTGTAACACACAATGTATATTACCCTCGGGTAGTGCTGGGTGTAACACACAATGTATATTACCCTCGGGTAGTGCTGGGTGTAACACACAATGTAATATTACCCTCGGGTAGTGCTGGGTGTAACACACAATGTATATTACCCTCGGGTAGTGCTGGGTGTAACACACAATGTATATTACCCTCGGGTAGTGCTGGGCGTAACACACAATGTATATTACCCTCGGGTAGTGCTGGGTGTAACACAATGTATATTACCCTCGGGTAGTGCTGGGTGTAACACACAATGTATATTACCCTCGGGTAGTGCTGGGTGTAACACACAATGTATATTACCCTCGGGTAGTGCTGGATGTAACACACAATGTATATTACCCTCGGGTAGTGCTGGGTGTAACACACAATGCATATTACCCTCGGGTAGTGCTGGGTGTAACACACAATGTATATTACCCTCGGGTAGTGCTGGGTGTAACACAATGTATATTACCCTCGGGTAGTGCTGGGTGTAACACACAATGTATATTACCCTCGGGTAGTGCTGGGTGTAACACACGAATGTATATTACCCTCGGGTAGTGCTGGGTGTAACACACAATGTATATTACCCTCGGGTAGTGCTGGGTGTAACACAATGTATATTACCCTCGGTAGTGCTGGGTGTAACACACAATGTATATTACCCTCGGGTAGTGCTGGTGTAACACAATGTATATTACCCTCGGGTAGTGCTGGGTGTAACACAATGTATATTACCCTCGGGTAGTGCTCGGGGGTAACACACAATGTATATTACCCTCGGGTAGTGCTGGGTGTAACACACAATGTATTTACCTCGGGTAGCGCTGGGTGTAACACACAATGTATATTACCCTCGGTAGTGCTGGGTGTAACACACAATGTATATTACCCTCGGGTAGTGCTGGGTGTAACACACAATGTATATTACCCCCGGGTAGTGC
>NC_134500.1:1119297-1126797 GCF_040206685.1 Ascaphus truei
ATCCCCAGCACCACCACATCAGCACACCGGTATCCCATGCCCCCCCAGCACACTGGCATTCTCGGCTCCCCGCCATTCCCAGCCCCCATCAACACCATCAGCACCCACACATCGCCACCTTTGCACCTCCCCCATCGGCACACCCACATCCGCACCCCCACATCCGCACCCCCACATCAGCACCAAACCCTCCAAAATCAGCACACCGATACAATCACCATCAGTACAGCCACAGCAGCACTACCACCGCACATGGGCCGCGTGGACCACTCCCCACCCAAATGCCACACCCACACCACAAACATCCCGGGCAACGCCGGGGCTCTCAGCTAGTACTATATATTCTACGAATGGCTTATACCTAAATAGAACGTGAGAGGAGCAGCAATTCCAAAGCTGCGTGCGCGTGCGCACTGCGGCGTTACTGGCTCCTTCACAAGTTGACGGCATTTCCAGTTGCTGCTGAACATTCATCCATGTTTCTCCAACAAGAAAACTCCTTGATAACTTCCATTTCAAATATTTGATTAGGAAAAGCTGACAATTTGTGACGATATGTTGTTGGAGCCCACAAAGTGAGAGTGCGTTTTTTAAGACTATTTAGAGGAGGGTTTTTTGGGGGGAAGCCAGATATAGTTCCTGTATATTCTTTAATTTTCAGGGTCATCCTAGGTCTGTTGAGTGAATTTAGGTCACACCTGTTATCATTTTTGGTTCAATTACATTCCACCATTCCATGTGAACACTCCTGAAAAATAGACAAGATAACACAACATAGAAGAGTTTGAACTGTGAGCTGCTAGTTAGCAAATCAGACAGGTGTGGTCTGGTCATTATACTGTGGCTAACTCTAACCTGTCTGATATTGCAGTGTCTAACCTGTCTGATATTGCAGTGTCTAACTCTAACCTGTCTGATATTGCAGTGTCTAACTCTAACCTGTCTGATATTGCAGTGTCTATCTCTAACCTGTCTGATATTGCAGTGTCTAACCTGTCTGATATTGCAGTCTAACTCTAACCTGTCTGATATTGCAGTCTAACTCTAACCTGTCTGATATTGCAGTGTCTAACTCTAACCTGTCTGATATTGCAGTGTCTAACTCTAACCTGTCTGAAAGTGTAGTGTCTAACTCTAATCTGTCTGATATTGCAGTGTCTAACCTGTCTGATATTGCAGTGTCTAACTCTAACCTGTCTGATATTGCAGTCTAACTCTAACCTGTCTGATATTGCAGTGTCTAACTCTAACCTGTCTGATAGTGCAGTGTCTAACTCTAACCTGTCTGATATTGCAGTGTCTAACTCTAACCTGTCTGATATTGCAGTGTCTATCTCTAACCTGTCTGATATTGCAGTGTCTAACCTGTCTGATATTGCAGTCTAACTCTAACCTGTCTGATATTGCAGTCTAACTCTAACCTGTCTGATAGTGCAGTGTCTAACTCTAACCTGTCTGATATTGCAGTGTCTAACTCTAACCTGTCTGATATTGCAGTGTCTAACTCTAACCTGTCTGATAGTGCAGTGTCTAACTCTAATCTGTCTGATATTGCAGTGTCTAACCTGTCTGATATTGCAGTGTCTAACTCTAACCTGTCTGATATTGCAGTCTAACTCTAACCTGTCTGATATTGCAGTGTCTAACTCTAACCTGTCTGATAGTGCAGTGTCTTACTCTAACTTGTCTGATATTGCAGTGTCTAACTCTAACCTGTCTGATATTGCAGTGTCTATCTCTAACCTGTCTGATATTGCAGTGTCTAACCTGTCTGATATTGCAGTCTAACTCTAACCTGTCTGATATTGCAGTCTAACTCTAACCTGTCTGATATTGCAGTGTCTAACTCTAACCTGTCTGATATTGCAGTGTCTAACTCTAACCTGTCTGATATTGCAGTGTCTAACTCTAACCTGTCTGATATTGCAGTGTCTAACTCTAACCTGTCTGATATTGCAGTGTCTAACTCTAACCTGTCTGAAAGTGTAGTGTCTAACTCTAATCTGTCTGATATTGCAGTGTCTAACCTGTCTGATATTGCAGTCTAACTCTAACCTGTCTGATATTGCAGTGTCTAACTCTAACCTGTCTGATATTGCAGTGTCTAACTCTAACCTGTCTGATATTGCAGTCTAACTCTAACCTGTCTGATATTGCAGTGTCTAACTCTAACCTGTCTGATATTGCAGTCTAACTCTAACCTGTCTGATATTGCAGTGTCTAACTCTAACCTGTCTGATAGTGCAGTGTCTAACTCTAACCTGTCTGATATTGCAGTGTCTAACTCTAACCTGTCTGATAGTGCAGTGTCTAACTCTAACCTGTCTGATATTGCAGTGTCTAACTCTAACCTGTCTGATAGTGCAGTGTCCAACTCTAACCTGTCTGATATTGCAGTGTCTAACTCTAACCTGTCTGATATTGCAGTGTCTAACTCTAACCTGTCTGATATTGCAGTGTCTAAACCCTTATTAAATGTTTTGCAGCTAAAAAAGCTTGAATTCATATATCTACGTTGCTGGCTATAAGTTAAAAAAACAAATGTCATATCCTTTGTTTTATTCATTACTATGTCACTAGTTACTTTCCTCTGGTTTTGACCGGCATGCCCAGCTTCAAGATTTAAGATTGCCCTGTGTTCAGCAATATATATTGTCCTTGTTAGGTGCATTAATGTCGCCCCCCACTCGCTTGTCCATGAGATGTCCGTGAATACATCTGTCATTTGCATCCTTTTCCTAAAGTCTGATAACGTGTTTGATGGTAAATCCTGCCCACACAGCCAGGCACAGATGTCTAACTCCATTAACCTTCAATATCTGTTGATTTTAATCTTTTTTCGTGTAAGAAGAGACTACATTGGAAAAGATACTCATTACTCATGCAGGTAATACACGTGGAAATCACGTTATTCTGGCTGAGCACCAAATACAGGAAAAGTCATTAAGAGCTCAAATATTTTATTTTAACTTCATGAGTTACCATCTATCATGTGTCTGCTGTTGTCTATTCTGTGGGACTATCCATAACGAGGAAATATACAGACAGGCCGTGCTCATTCTATTAGTGATTGTGATTGGTAACTAAAACATTGAGTTGAAGATTGAACTGCGCCCTCTAAATTATATGCTGTATTGTTTATATATTGTTAATTTGGGCAATTATGACAATGTTGTAAACATGTATGTACGTATGTAAGTATTTCTTTATTTGTAAAGTGCCATCCATGTACATAGCGCTTTAGATAGATTAGTAATATACGTGGTAAAATAATGAGACATAATCTAAATAAGCGCTTCAGACATAACAGTAACATTAGGCGTCCCTGAGATCTTAGAATGTGTTATCTTTAGTGCTCTACACCTCTTAAAACATGTCTTAAAAAAAATAAGATTGGACGTATGCTGTGGGTAATGTGACATGATACAGAGAGAAAAAACATATCTGCAACTCCCTGAAATCACTAAAAAAAAAAAGTATGTGTGCTGGAGGCCCTGTATATATCCCCGAAATCAGTAAAAAAAAAGTATGTGTGCTGGGGGCCCTGTATATATCCCCGAAATCAGTAAAAAAAAAAGTATGTGTGCTGGGGGCCCTGTATATATCCCCGAAATCAGTAAAAAAAAAGTATGTGTGCTGGGGGCCCTGTATATATCCCCGAAATCAGTAAAAAAAAAAGTATGTGTGCTAGGGGCCCTGTATATATCCCCGAAATCAGTAAAAAAGTATGTGTGCTGGGGGCCCTATATATATCCCCGAAATCAGTAAAAAAAAAAAGTATGTGTGCTGGGGGCCCTGTATATATCCCCGAAATCAGTAAAAAAAAAAAAAAGTATGTGTGCTGGGGGCCCTGTATATATCCCCGAAATCAGTAAAAAAGTATGTGTGCTGGGGGCCCTGTATATATCCCCGAAATCACTAAAAAAAAGTATGTGTGCTGGGGGCCCTGTATATATCCCCGAAATCAGTAAAAAAAAAGTATGTGTGCTGGGGGCCCTGTATATATCCCCGAAATCAGTAAAAAAAAAAAAGTATGTGTGCTGGGGGCCCTGTATATATCCCCGAAATCTGTAAAAAAAAAGTATGTGTGCTGGGGTCCCTGTATATATCCCCGAAATCAGTAAAAAAAAAAAAGTATGTGTGCTGGGGGCCCTGTATATATCCCCGAAATCAGTAAAAAAAAGTATGTGTGCTGGGGGCCCTGTATATATCCCCGAAATCAGTAAAAAAAAAGTATGTGTGCTGGGGGCCCTATATATATCCCCGAAATCAGTAAAAAAAAAAAAGTATGTGTGCTGGGGGCCCTATATATATCCCTGAAATCAGTAAAAAAAAAAAGTATGTGTGCTGGGGGCCCTGTATATATCCCCGAAATCAGTAAAAAAAAAAGTATGTGTGCTGGGGGCCCTGTATATATCCCCGAAATCAGTAAAACAAAAAGTATGTGTGCTGGGGGCCCTGTATATATCCCCGAAATCAGTAAAAAAAAAAGTATGTGTGCTGGGGGCCCTATATATATTAACTGAAATCAGTGTTCAAATCCACAGAAAACAACTATCATCTTTCAATCCCAAATAGGACAGGGCAGGCACTGTACTGCCAGGATAACAGTTATCCTCTTGCTTTGGTTCTGTACCATCATAACAAAATAAACAGAGTGTGTCATGCTGCCAACATGTCCACAGCTCAGTCAGACAATATATAGATAACAATCCAAGCATCGATAGGGTAGGATGTTCCAGGGGTTTGGGAAACACAGGTATATGATTTTATTAATTCTTACCTTATCCTCCACCCTTCCCCATATACCACACAGACAAACACTCTGCTTCCATGATAAAACATATGTACTTAACGATTTGGTATGTATCTGTGAGTTGATTAGGCAGACCCCTCCCTTAATTGTTATTCAAGTGACCATGTTTTAGAGTATTTAAGACAAGCTATATTGGCTGTGAGCCCCATCTTAAAGTGTCATATTTAAGTGTTGGGCAGAGTTAACATTGGAGTTGAAATTGGAGGTGAAGATTGAGGAAGATCTGGACTCCACACAACAACTTTGCAACTGTGAGAATTTACTTTGTAACCGCTGTGATTATTTGTACTCTTCCTATCCCCCAGTACCTGTGAAGTCTCTCCTCCTGCATCTCACTATGCCCTCCCTATTGCCTTTTTTGTTTACTGTTTCCTCACTCCTTTGTGAATGTCTCTGTTCTCTCCAACTTCCCCACTCCCCACTGCGCCATTATTTATACACCTCTCTCCCAACAAATTATTTACCCTTCAATAAAAAACACCCACACAAATCCTCTATTCACACCCTATATCTACTCCTTCGTGCTGCTGGGGATCTCCCTGAAACCTGACATACACACCTGCTCTCATTCATGCCTCACTGCCATCTCCTCCCATGCAAATGGTGTCAACCTTTTCATTTAATACTGACTAACCTTAAAAACCTACCAACCATTGTGGCCAAGCACTGCCATCTACAGCCCTTATTCCCTCACCTGTTGTCTCTGTAAGTTCCCCTCAAACCTTAGATTGTAAGCTCTTTGGGGCAGGGATTTCCTTTCCTATTGTCTGATTTTGCTGCACTTATTGTATTATAATTCCGTGTACTGTATTGTTTGTGAAGCGCTGAGTACACTTTTGGCGCTATATAAAGACATACAATACTTAAACCCTTGCTCATTCCTCACTGTGCGGTATACGTGTGTGTGTGTGTGTGTGTGTGTGTGTGTGTGTGTGTGTGTGTGTGTGTGTGTGTGTGTGTGTATATATATATATATATATATATATATATATATATAGATCCCCTGATGAAATCCGCTGAGACGGATGAAACGCGTAGGGTCACTTGGTACAGGAACTACGGTGGCCGAACAGCCCAGACGCCAGAGCAAAGACGTCAGTCCAGGAGTATCCTGCAGCACGATCGGTGGAAGTTTGTGTGCAGCCACAACTAGCTATTATTCCATCCGAGGTGACGGAGAGAGGTTAGAACGGCAGCACATCTAACAGCAAAGCTGATTTACAGCGGACACATCCGTATGCAGACGGAGGACAGCTGTGAGATTTGGACGTCAGAGTGGTGCATGGGCTAGTCCCATAAATTGCTTATTTTTAACTAACAAAGTGCGAGTTGGCAATCGTCTGTTCATGGCAAATTAAAACCCTTTATATTTGATTTTACACAAGGATCGGGCGCTTTTTCTTTCTTCTTTTTTTCTAATATATATATATATATATATATATATATATATATATATATATATATACTTCCTTCTGGGACAGCATGCTTTAGCTTTCCAGCAGGAGATAGGTTAAGTAATTACCCTGTTACGGGTTGCCTAGCAATGGACTGGCTATAAGAGGGCAGGACTTGATTCCACACATCATCAGCCCTTTGAGAAAGTCGCCCGTTGGTGACGAAATGCGTCAGGGAAACTGACAGCGCAATTACGTCACGACGACGCTGCGCACGCGCACGAGGCCAAACCAAGCGTGGATACATTACAAGCGGCCATTGGAAGTGGAGAGCTGATTTCGGGACAGCATACAGATGGCAAACGGAGTCCCTGGTACCTGGTTCATGGTGATTTCGTTTGGCAGTCCTGGAGGAGTCCACAAAGACGTTATCCTGCTACAGAACCGGATGGTGGTGATATTAATTCACAAACTGCCTTTTATATATTTTAATCTTGTGAGTGCGTTTCCAATCCCCCCCCCCCCCCCCCACCCTCCTTCCCCTTTTTTTACAATAAACATACAGTGTTATGCTATGGGGCGTGCGCGCTCTCTCTCTTTTTCTGTTTTTATATATATATATATGCAATACAATACCGTGGTTAGACAAAATCAAAGGCAGCACTCCAAATGGTAGTCAAAAAAAAATATTGTGGTTAACAAGACACCATACCGAAGTTTCGGTCCGCAAGCAGGACCTTTCTCAAGGTGATATATACCTGTTGTGGTTCTGGTGCCACTTGTACCTTCGCTACTACTTGGATCTGATTATTGAAACCGTTCAATATCTCAGTGTCAGCCCACAGAAGTATTTGTTACCTTCTCTCCTGCAGCCCACAGAAGTATTTGTTACCTTCTCTCATGCAGCCCACAGAAGTATTTGTTACCTTCTCTCATGCAGCCCACAGAAGTATTTGTTACCTTCTCTCATGAAGCCCACAGAAGTATTTGTTACCTTCTCTCCTGCAGCCCACAGAAGTATTTGTTACCTTCTCTCCTGCAGCCCACAGAAGTATTTGTTACCTTCTCTCATGCAGCCCACAGAAGTATTTGTTACCTTCTCTCATGCAGCCCACAGAAGTATTTGTTACCTTCTCTCATGCAGCCCACAGAAGTATTTGTTACCTTCTCTCATGAAGCCCACAGAAGTATTTGTTACCTTCTCTCATGAAGCCCACAGAAGTATTTGTTACCTTCTCTCATGAAGCCCACAGAAGTATTTGTTACCTTCTCTCATGCAGCCCACAGAAG
>NC_134500.1:1131797-1176797 GCF_040206685.1 Ascaphus truei
AAGCCATTCTAAAACACGGAAATTCTTCTTCTGCAGCCATTCTTTTAGAGATCTGCTTGTATGTGTGAAATCAAAAAATAAAATAATAATATTGGTTCAATAAAGCAGATTTATTGATCACTTACAAGTGGCCAACAGGGAGAGTCAATATTAGACTCTGGTTTGGTAATTTCTGAACAAAACTTATATACACAAAATATGCCACATCAGCAATAATACAGAGGTGACGCAGTGAAGTACTACCTTGTTTCCACTTATTGATGCATGTACTGTACGTCAGTCATCATATACGTACATAACTGATGTAAATAACACATGTGTAACAGGCTCTATAGTCTCCCCGCTTGCGCACAGCTTCGGTACAGGTAGGGAGCCGGTATTGCTGTTCAGGACGTGCTGACAGGCGCATGCGTGAGCTGCCGTTTGCCTATTGGGCGATATCTCCTTACTCGCGAGTGTACTTAAAGTGAGTGTCCTTAAACCGGGGTATCCCTGTATTGATAGAGCACCTTTACAGGCACGTTCGCTCCAAAAATTATTTTAGGGGAAAAAATAGAAAACTGAAGTACATTCATTTTTTTCTTTCCAATTTTGCACACATTTGCAAACATCTCAGAATCAGAAATCAACAAATCCTGGTGATTTATATAATTGTACAAAGCGTTAAATGTTAAAAGTTACAGAAATAAAAATAGGCATCTTAAAATGCAGTAGTGGGGCAGCTTCATCAATGCATTCTACAGTATCTTGTTTCATCTTGGAAACTAACCAACTGACTTAAACAGGGCAAAAATGAAGGTCACATTTTATTGATCAAGAAAGGACCTTTGAGGAAATTTCATCGTGGTGCATTGAAAGGTTATCTGCTCTGCAATAGCAGCCTGGAGCATCTATAATGTGCGCTGACCAATTAGTAGGATGGAGGAGATACACGAGTCATGGATTTCTTCACAACGTGTGATGTGTTTATACTGCCGGCATGTATCAATTACTTGTGCGATTTTCCATTGCAATTTTCGATCACCTACACCAGCAGCCTCCTACAGATTGTTTAATGGAAATAAGTGAAAATTAAAAAGTAGTTGTCTGTTCAACAAACAAGCAAGCGAGAAAGAGTTAAAGCTTCTGATATGTTTGATCTCTGAAAAAGCAACGTTTTGGTGTAAAAAGATTATGTACAGCAAAAGCTCTGGATTATACACTACTAAAGGGTGGTAAATGCAGGAGATATATGGTTAATCCGCACAGTGCTGTGTATATATACAGTGTTATCCATTGAGCTAAAACATCCAGACAAAATCACTATTAAGAATATGAAACATGAGGAATATAAAGATATTTGAACTGATTACTACATCCTATCAACTATTAGTACACTGAAATGTAGTGTGCGCTAGCCACAAATCTCACACAATGTGTCACTTGCCACTTTATAAGGAATCTGGTCTAGTTAATTTGGGTCGTGTTATTAGTCCAAGAGGTGACGTCCAGCGCAGGATCATTGATACAGAGATTCAAAAAAAAGAAGTGGAATATGCAGTATATCGGATATGGTATAAGCGAACCAGCAGAAGACTCGTGGAGATCAGAACACAGAAGCATCCTGCAGCCGGAATACCATTAGATGCTAGGGGTTGCCAGGCGGCTTCAACCAAAATACTGGACACAATGGTGGAAGGTGTGACGCACTCAACACACATACACTCACCTCTCACTTCTCTTCACTCCATGCTGTTTCCTCCTCTCCTTGGTCCCACCTCCAGGCTCCTGCCACCTCCCCCTGATTGGCTGCTGCTGGGTAGTGCAGCCAATCAGGAAGGAGGATGCTGCCCAACCCCTTAGCAAGAGGCCTGCTCTCTCCCTGCTCGGGGAAATCCTACGGCCCCTCAAGCCGGTCAGGTCACTATGTCAAGAGAGGTAATAGACACATACATGTCCAGTATTACCTCTCATTTCTTACTGGACAGTGTCCCTAAATACAGGACAGTCCATTTCAATACTGGACACCTGGCAACCCTATGCCCCCACAAAGTCTTATCTTTGGTAGATTTATCTTCAACCACAGTTCTGTGGCACGGGTATATAATTAGTGAAGCAACCTGTCACTTTTAGATAAAAAGGCACTTCTTGCTATTTTAAGTCGCTGCTTCTAAAATGAAACAGTTGCAAATAAAGCAAATTACATTGTTACACTGCTTCCAAAATGTCTATTTTTGTGAGCTTCGTGTAACTGCCCATTTAAAATGAACCAGAAGAAAGCCCTTAAATATGTCACTGGAATTAGTTCCAGTCGGTCATGGGAGGTATTGCCCCTTTGATGGTCTGATATTGGCCTTTATCCAATCATCTTCGCAGGTGGAAAAACCAGCATCGTACTGAAACATGGCTGCCATAGTCATTCAAATACAGCTGGAAAACATTGTTGTTAATATTGCTTAGCCCTATTTTCGAATACATCCTGCCCATGATATTTGGTAACTTTCAGATACCTTCATCTGTTTATAACCAGCTGGGTAAAGCTGCCCTCCCAGTGGGGGGAGCTCCAGCTGCAGATAAAAAGGAACCCCTTCCTACACTCGCAGCGTCTCCTCTGGGTCCCTGCCACATGTAGAGAAACAATATATTCATTTATGTAAAAATACACTTTCATTTCACAGTTTAAGGTTACTGTGACATTTGAGCATAGCACTTTGTGAGTCAGACTAAGAGGAAAGAACTAACACAGAATCTCTCTTTAATGTGTCCTAGTTATTACCTGTGAAAAAACTATTATTTCCCAACACTCACAGGGATTCGCTGTCCTAATAGAACCAAACGGTGTGACTTTGCTTTTGTACTTTCGTGTTTTACAATCATACAATTTTTTACCTTTCCTCAAAATGGACTAAATAAAAAAATGATATAAATTTGCAGTAATCTCAAACACCCGCCGTGTACAGTCCATGTTTTAATCACCTCTCACTTGTAAACTATCATTAAACTATCAGTAAACTATCAGTGCCAAAAAGCATTGCAACCACGGCTGCTGTGCCACAGGAAACACTTTTCTTTTTGATGCAAGTACATGGGAACTGTATGACGCAGCGTGGGAACTGTATGGCGCAGCGTGGGAACTGTATGATGCAGCGTGGGAACTGTATGATGCAGCGTGGGAACTGTATGACGCAGCGTGGGAACTGTATGATGCAGCGTGGGAACTGTATGATGCAGGGTGGGAACTGTATGATGCAGCGTGGGAACTGTATGATGCAGCGTGGGAACTGTATGATGCAGCGTGGGAACTGTATGATGCAGCGTGGGAACTGTATGATGCAGCGTGGGAACTGTATGATGCAGCGTGGGAACTGTATGATGCAGCGTGGGAACTGTATGATGCAGCGTGGGAACTGTATGACGCAGCGTGGGAATTGTGTGACGCAGCGTGGGAACTGTGTGACGCTGCGTGGGAACTGTATGATGCAGTATGGGCAGGGTTGCCACCTTGTACTGAAGGCCAACACGGATAAAAAAATTTGGACTGCTGCACTTACCTCCCAGCATCTTCCCTCTGCAACTCTTCTCAATATGGCTGCGTTGCGATGACATATAAGGACATCAACCGTGTAAGCTACATAGTTAAAGTCCTTACTTTGAGAAACTTACTTAGCAGCTGTCATATAGGGGCCTATTCACTAAACTTCGATAAATTCATTGCAACATCGGGTTGGCATCTTCCTACCGAACACTATGAAATGTGTCTAAAAACGGTGTTCACCAAGAGAAATCACAATTTGTAGCATTTGTATTTGCTTAACTAGCTACACGCGATCTCCCTGCGCAGAGAGAAGCTGCATCTCCCGGCACAGAGAGAAGCTGCATCTCCCGGCACAGAGAGAAGCTGCATCTCCCGGCACAGCTCCTACACGCGATCTCCCGGCACAGAGAGAAGCTGCATCTCTCGGCACAGCTCCTACACGCGTTCTCCCTGCGCAGAGAGAAGCTGCATCTCCCGGCACAGCTCCTACACGCGATCTCCCTGCGCAGAGAGAAGCTGCATCTCCCGGCACAGAGAGAAGCTGCATCTCCCGGCGCAGAGAGAAGCTGCATCTCCCGGCACAGCTCCTACACGCGATCTCCCTGCGCAGAGAGAAGC
Organism: Ascaphus truei; assembly: GCF_040206685.1. NCBI lineage: Eukaryota > Metazoa > Chordata > Amphibia > Anura > Ascaphidae > Ascaphus > Ascaphus truei. The sequence continues at coordinate 1,135,930 of NC_134500.1, forward strand.
TGCATCTCCCGGCACAGCTCCTACACGCGTTCTCCCTGCGCAGAGAGAAGCAGCATCTCCGGGCACAGCTCCTACACGCGATCTCCCTGCGCAGAGAGAAGCTGCATCTCCCGGCACAGCTCCTGCACGCGATCTCCCTGCACAGAGAGAAGCTGCATCTCCCGGCACAGCTCCTACACGCGATCTCCCTGCGCAGAGAGAAGCTGCATCTCCCTGCGCAGAGAGAAGCTGCATCTCCCGGCACAGAGAGAAGCTGCATCTCCCTGCGCAGAGAGAAGCTGCATCTCCCGGCACAGCTCCTACACGCTGCATCTCCCGGCACAGAGAGAAGATGCATCTCCCGGCACAGAGAGAAGCTGCATCTCCCGGCACAGCTCCTACACGCGATCTCCCTGCGCAGAGAGAAGCTGCATCTCCCGGCACAGCTCCTACACGCGATCTCCCTGCGCAGAGAGAAGCTGCATCTCCCGGCACAGCTCCTACACGCGTTCTCCCTGCGCAGAGAGAAGCTGCATCTCCCGGCACAGCTCCTACACGCGATCTCCCTGCGCAGAGAGAAGCTGCATCTCCGGGCACAGCTCCTACACGCGATCTCCCTGCGCAGAGAGAAGCTGCATCTCCCGGCACAGCTCCTGCACGCGATCTCCCTGCACAGAGAGAAGCTGCATCTCCCGGCACAGCTCCTACACGCGATCTCCCTGCACAGAGAGAAGCTGCATCTCCCGGCACAGCTCCTACACGCGATCTCCCTGCGCAGAGAGAAGCTGCATCTCCCTGCGCAGAGAGAAGCTGCATCTCCTGGCACAGAGAGAAGCTGCATCTCCCTGCGCAGAGAGAAGCTGCATCTCTCGGCACAGCTCCTACACGCTGCATCTCCCGGCACAGAGAGAAGATGCATCTCCCGGCACAGAGAGAAGCTGCATCTCCCGGCACAGCTCCTACACGCGATCTCCCTGCGCAGAGAGAAGCTGCATCTCCCGGCACAGCTCCTACACGCGATCTCCCTGCGCAGAGAGAAGCTGCATCTCCCGGCACAGCTCCTACACGCGTTCTCCCTGCGCAGAGAGAAGCTGCATCTCCCGGCACAGCTCCTGCACGCGATCTCCCTGCACAGAGAGAAGCTGCATCTCCCGGCACAGCTCCTACACGCGATCTCCCTGCACAGAGAGAAGCTGCATCTCCCGGCACAGCTCCTACACGCGATCTCCCTGCGCAGAGAGAAGCTGCATCTCCCGGCACAGCTCCTACACGCGATCTCCCTGCACAGAGAGAAGCTGCATCTCCCAGCACAGAGAGAAGCTGCATCTCTCGGCACAGAGAGAAGCTGCATCTCTCGGCACAGAGAGAAGCTGCATCTCCCGGCACAGCTCCTACACGCGATCTCCCTGCACAGAGAGAAGCTGCATCTCCTGGCACAGAGAGAAGCTGCATCTCCCGGCACAGAGAGAAGCTGCATCTCCCGGCACAGAGAGAAGCTGCATCTCCCTTCGCAGAGAGAAGCTGCATCTCCCGGCACAGAGAGAAGCTGCATCTCTCGGCACAGAGAGAAGCTGCATCTCCCGGCACAGAGAGAAGCTGCATCTCCCGGCACAGAGAGAAGCTGCATCTCTCGGCACAGAGAGAAGCTGCATCTCTCGGCACAGCTCCTACACGCGATCTCCCTGCACAGAGAGAAGCTGCATCTCCCGGCACAGCTCCTACACGCGATCTCCCGGCACAGAGAGAAGCTGCATCTCCCGGCACAGCTCCTACACGCGATCACCCTGCGCAGAGAGAAGCTGCATCTCCCGGCACAGCTCCTACACGCGATCTCCCTGCGCAGAGAGAAGCTGCATCTCCCGGCACAGAGAGAAGCTGCATTTCCCGGCACAGCTCCTACACGCGATCACGTAGTTTTAATTTTAATAACATAGTATTGAAGCATTGAATCTCCTGAGCTGAACCGCATTCATTTCAGGTCCGGGGATCCCCTGCTTACCGAGGTACAGGTCTCCGTAGGGGGTGTCGGTATCACTGGCAAGTTTAAATGTTCGGCCACGTGACATGGGAGATGTAAACTTGCCGGAGATACCGGCACCCCCTACGGTGACCTGTACCCCTGAAATTAATGCGTTTCAGCTCCGGAGACCCCCTCCTTCAAACCTATGTTATTAAAATTAAAACACACCTTAATTAACTTAGTGACTAACCGCTAACATAATTAAGTGATTAAATAGCTTTACTCGGTTACTAGGTGGTAGAGGGTATGGGTGAAGCTTGTAGTTGCCCCAGGGTGCGTGGGTAGGCCTTGTGCGAGTGGTTAACCCCTTCATTACTTTAGCGGTAGAAACCCGCTAGGGTAATGAAGGAGTTAACTCCTCCCGCAAGCCTCCCAAGAGCTGGGCTATAACTGTATTTTTATTACCTAGGATTGAAGCCGGAAGATTTCAAAGCTGAAATGAATGCGGTCAGCTCTGGAGACCCCCTAATTCAATCCTATCTAATAAAAATAAAATAAACTCCTTCTGATGCAAATCGCGATTCCAAAGTCACCACCCTTTAGATAGTGAGAAAAGATTGTGAGTCTTTAACACGCGGTTTGTATATCGGAGCTTTGTGAATAACAGTTGGTTGCAAAAATGTGCGTTTGGGCATTTTTTGAGCTACTGCACAGCTTTTAATATCGATAGTCCTAACGCTCGTTAAAAAGCCATTTTCAAGCGATTTTTCCATATTATCGAAGTTTTGTGAATAGCTACACATGCAACATTGCTTGAAAAGTGCACTTAACCAGCGTTAAGTCACTTATCGGAGTTTAGTGAATAGGCCAAATAACCTTTCCAAACATACTCTATGAATAGGAGGGGGAGGACAGGATGTCCTACATGTTGCCTTATAAATTGTAGAGATGACTGAAGTCAAGTAGCTGTCTGGTGAAGGTCTCTTAGGGTTCCACAAATGTGGTCAGCTCTGGTTGCGGTATTCTCAATTGCCTGTAAACTATTGCTGATTGTTTTGCCAGCCAAAATACAGCTAGTTTCTTCAGTAGAGTCTGGAAGTGACCAGAGTGTGTGACCTTCTGCTGGTCTTCTTCTCTAAGGAGAGGCTGGAGTCTCTTGATGGAGTGGAAATGGTAGAGACAAGACTTGACTGTCTGTTTGACTTGCTCTTCCACTGTGATGCCCAAGCTTTTCACTATCCGGGAAGGGGCTGTACAGTGGTCTTGGATTTGTATGTTTTTCAGATCTTTCAGTTTGTCAATTTGGTTATTGCATCCTATGATGATAGTCTTGGTCTTGTCCATATTTAGTTTTAATCGTCTGTCATCCATCCATGTTCTTATATCTGCAACAAAAACGTGAATGGCAGCTGGGTGAGATAGTGCACATACAGTGTGGGTGTTAACGGCATACTGGTGGTACTTGAGACCATGGCTTCCAATGATGGGACCCAGTGGCTTCATATACAGTACATGTTAAAGAGGAGAGGTGAAAGAATGGAGCCCTCAGGCACTCCACGTGCATTGTGTGCTTTGGCTGATGAGCTTACATTTATACATACTCTTTGGAGTCTTCTGCTTAAGAAGAATGCAAGCCAGAGAGCTTGGTCACATATCCCTCCCGCCATTTACAGCCTGTGCAGGAGGCTGTTACTATTAACCAGATTGAAGCAGCCAAGAGGTGAGAATTGATGAAGATATTTTTTCCAAGAAAGTCAGCAAGTCATCTATCCTATCACACCTAACACGGCAGTTTCCGTTCTGTGATGTTTTCTGAAGCCTGACTGATTTTTATCCAGGATGTTATTGTTTTCTAAATGATTTTGAATTTTAAGCTCTATCACTTTTTCTAGGACCTGAGAGAGGAACAGGAAGTTGGACACCGGTCTGAATCTGCCTTTTTTCATTCTGTTCTTATATTCTGAGTGAATGATGTATACAATGCGTGCAGGGTGAGGATCATGCATTCGCTTCCACAGATACCAAACCCCCTCAATTCTCAGTAATAAAATGTTGTGATGATTCTGAAAATATATGATGATAGAGATAGATGCCATTTCCTTTATCTAGCAACTGCATATCGAAAGAAAGGTTGCTTGCATAAAATAAGTTTTTAATATTATGTGTATAATTTCTGTATTTTTCCAATTTTTTTAAGGGAACCTCTTTAAAGGGTGTATCACACAGTAGGAACAAGAATCAATTTATGGGTCAAGTGTCTCCACCAACTAATGAAACCTGTGTAAAAATGTATGTTTAGTCAGAAAACAATTTACAGGAAGGATGTGGCCTTAATTTTGCAGTTTATAATTTCATCATTAAACCAAGAACAGGTTCAGATTAGGTTTATGGCCTTACAAAACAGAATTGCTTTAGACTATGTTTTAGCTTCAAAAGGAAGGGTATGTGTTTGATTAAAGACAATGTTGTGTTTTTATTCCAGATCAGTGTAGCAATGTGCAGCATGAACTTGATTAAATACAAGAGATTCAAAAGAGGTTTACAAAGGGAAGTGACAGATTATCACCCTTGGGGTTAGGTGAATGGCTTAGATCACTTGGAGCAAAAACTTTTGAATGCTTGGATGTGTGGGAGTGTTACTTGTTATATGTGTGTGTCACGTGTTGCAAAGGTATGATCCACAGGTGTGCGACCCCCTCCCCCAATCGGATGCCACTCTTTACAGATGCCAGAAAACAGCAGTACCTTGAAGAAAGAAGATGCCAACCAGTTATTCAATTCATCAAAAGACATATTGGCCGCAGCGCCTTACGAGACTATGACAGTGAAGGGCACGCGCCCTTGTCCTCTGAGTTATCCCTGGACTATCATCATGAACTTAATTCTCAAAAGCTATGTTTTAAGAATAAAAAAGGAGGGAGTGACAAAGTGAGAATATGACGTAAGGGGGGGTCTGACATAACAGCACTGGGATCTATGCAACCATTTTAAGTCAGCATCCATCTTAGGTTTTGTCTGAGTGAACGGGTTATGAGATGGACGTTTTTGAATGAGGTTTTTTGCTTTCAACTTTCAAGTGAGAATAAACCAAGCAGCTAACTGACAAAACCTTGAGAAGAAAAGCACAGTGCCAATGTTATGAAAATACGAGACAGATAGGCACTGTCCGAGGGGGGGGCAATGTGTTCTGTATGTAGAGTAAAAGTCACCGGCTTGTATAAGGAATATAGCTGAATCATTTCATTTCTAATATGCATCCCATAATAATATTATTAACTCGATGTGTTCGTGTGCATAGTTTGTTTACCTTTTACGCTTACGTAGTGACGACACGCAACCTTGTAGAGGGGGCGTGGGTTTAGTATTTTGTGTATAAATAATGCCTGTATGCTTCCATGTCTTTGGGAGGGTTTTATTTTGAAACTCTCCTCTGCGTGTGCACAGCACAAAGCAATAAACTTATTTGTCTATTCTGCAAAATATAACCTCAGACTTTTGTTTTTATTCACACTTCCACAACACCAAATAACATCCGTAGACTGTAAGCTTTTGGTTCAAGCTACATAAATAAAGATATACATGCATATATCCTAATCATTTCTATTATTCTACATATCCCAGGCCGATGCAAGTTGAATAGGAAAATTAATGCAAATATCAAGTAGGTACAATTAGTTATAAGAAATACACATTCAAATGGATTCTCAACTGCATTTTAAATCCACAATGCCCAGCCTTGGAGCCTTACAGAACCCAATCATATCTTGAGCATTATGATACAAATTAAAGCATTTAAGTTATAATTGACCATTTTGCAGTTATTTTCATTAATGATAATTCTGCCTTCTACCGGGTGAGACGAGGAGGAATACGGCACTAGTGGGATAATTGAAGGAAGCAGAAGTGGGTGGCATGTCGTTTTCTTGAGTCACATTGTGTAGACTTGTATTTGACCGATGATATAAAGTAGCATGGCTAGTTTAAATAGTCCGTAAAACACATCTCTACACAATTATCACTGGTATATCCATGAAAACGTACAAGTTTTACTCACTATCTGTATGTTTTGCGAGATTAAGCCCCATGCTAATGGAAATACGTGTGAGAAGTGTCTGATCTTTTAAATGTAAGAAGATAAAGAATGACATTATCTGTAAAGTTTCTGTACTTTATTTCAAAGGGGACTTATAATAAAACACTGTGGATCCTCTGCATCATTTAAGTTCTAGTTGGAAAAGTACTTTGCTCTGAAAAAAGATCTTCAGTTAATTAGGTATTTCTTTAATAGATATATTGAGAACCACTTCAAACATTAATTGCACTTTGTTAGATCTCTTCACTGTTTATTTGTCTATGAACAAATATCTTCGGTCTGTGCACCTGTCCTCAGTTACACCATGTTGGTTATGTAAATGTGTTCCATAATAGCTCTGACGCATTTTAAATGAACACCACAACTATATTATATATCTTACACATTAAAACCTTCCGTGGCATATGAGGTAAACTGGCATCACAAGAAGATTAAATAGCTGGGTGTATAACAAGACCATTTTCCCCATAGGAATTTCAAGTTATTTGAAGCTATTTTTTCAGTACTTTGATGCTCATTTTAACACATTTCTTAGAATGAATATATCATGGTATAATGCCTGTATATATGTGATGTGCTTCCTGAGTTAGTGAACGATCCCCTGGAAATTAATACCATGAAGAATTCGAAGTGATGTTTCAATGGGATCACAGTATGTCTTCCTATAGAACACATATGCCCAGACCCACAATAGGGTGCCAATCTTTAGCACACTTTTACTCCAAGTCGCATGAATGGGAGCAGGGCCTGGGACACCTGTCCCGGCTGTTACCCCCCTGTCGGCGGCCATGAATGGGAGCAAAGGTGTACTAAAGCTTAGCATTCTTTTATGGGTCCATTCTATACACTGAGAATCGTGAGCTGGGGATTGGGAGGGGGTTGATTTTCTCTGGGTACTCCCACTTGTGTGATGTCACTGTGTGATGTCATTGTGTGATCACCAAGAGTTTGCATACACAAAGCCCACTCTCCGCCCATCCCTTACAGTTATTGACTCTTTGATAAGCACAGGGTGGGGAGATGACGAGAGACACACTTTCCCATTCAGGGGCCCTGAAGAAAAATAAATCATAATTAGGGGGATCATTTATCAAAGTCTCACAGCTGCAAAATGTGGGCAAAACTATTTTACCAGGTTTATCAAACAGAAAAGTCTATGGATTTCAATGGCAATTATTTTCCTTGATAAATTTGGTGCAATATTTGTACCCCAGTGTTGCAGCCGGGTGACTAAGATAAATGACCCCCTGTATGTCCAAAGAAACTACAGCAGCAATATCTTTATTTTGGCAGGGTTACAATTTGTTTAATGGTTATAATTTGTTTAATGGTTACAATTTGTTTAAGGAAGACAATTAGTTTGTTAAATTCTTTGCAGAATGTTGATTTTAGTTTAGCTATTAAGAATTGTGCCTTTAAGAGATCAAATCCTGGGTCAAGGAAGATACAAAAATAAGTGAGACGTCAGACCAAAGGGCCTTTTCACCTTAAACTTCAGAGTAAAATGTGATTGCATTCCATGTGGCCAGTGATACTGACAATCAGTGATAATAATACTGCTCAGGGGGAGACAACAGATCGGCAATAATATTTCACCAATAATTATCCTGTTCGCCTTGCAAGGCTTCTGTTGCTGCTGTCTCTGTTTGAAGCATACGGTTGTTGTGTGGTTCTTCTAATCTTTGCACAATAAGTATGCCAAGTGTAATGTTCATCTTCCACAAAGTGACCTCAACGCATATAGATAAACTGCAGGGAATAATTGTCTGCTAACGTCAGGCTTTGCCATTGCTTACAAGGTGTTACAAAGAAAATAAATCACTTCTGTTATCAATATTTTCGGTGAGGTAGTGATAACCTTCAGGGCTAACAGGGACATTCTTCATAGATGTGGGCTGATGGTCCCAAAAGGCCACTTCTTAGAAGTGGCTGTTATCGCATCTTCTTAAGATGTGGCTCTTACACAGAAGTGTATTATAGAAGCAATTAATTGCACCCTTTTGTTATATACGATGTGATGTGCCTGCATGGTGATTATGTCTAAGCTAATGAGACAGCACAATGGAAAGGAGGCGGCACATATATGAAAAGATCAGAATCTTTTAGGTATGAAACACTTGACATCATTAGGAAGGTTTATAATTGTTTTACCTGGTATGTAAATTCAACTATGAAACCAATTTAATGTCTTTTGAAATATGTACAGACAGAGAACTATGAATAATGAAGCCCGTGAAATGTTAGGCTGCGACGCCACGTCAAAACAAGTGTATTGAATCCGTCGCGTGCGCTTATAGTAGGAGCGACGCGACGGAGCGATTGCCATCGCTGGAACTCAATGAAAATAGATTTTTCAGCAACCGCCGCATGACGTCAGCCACGTGAGCGTTCAGCCAATGAGGGCGAACCGCTCACAGCCACGCCCCCAGCACCCCCTCCGGTCACCGTCTCTTGTCTCTAAAACTATAAGCAAAAATCACTACGGCAACGGCCACGCCGTCGTCGCCATAGCAAGGACTATAAGCGCGGTCATGGGAGACATGAAGAGCAGGATTAAAATGCAGCCATAGTTAGGCCTCAATTATACCAGAGCGGAGCTACATGTGCGCAGGCAGAAGCGATTTGTAGCACTACTGCAGTGAGACATGGCCAGATCGATGTGTCTCTCTGTGTGTCTCTGTGTGTCTCTGTGTGTCTCTGTGTGTCTCTGTGTGTCTCTGTGTGTCTCTGTGTGTCTCTGTGTGTCTCTGTCTCAAATCACGTGATGTGGCAGTTGTCTGTGAAAAACAAAATCTCAAAACTCTTCATGAGACAGAAGCTTGGCAGCACGTCGCAGCGCTGCCGTCGCGATTAGTATGTGCGCTTTCATTGCATTTTTAATGTTTTGAAGCTGTGCGGCGTCGCACGCGATTTCTGGTATAATCACGGCCTTACTGAGTATCCAGGGAGAACTTGTACATCCCGCAGCTCGCACTCTGTGTAACACATTCAGTTACCAAGTTTCCTTCACGCGCAGATACAATAACGAAATGCTGCTGTGTCTACAGCTGCTAGGAGCACTTTTTGGGAGCTTGCTACATAGACTTTCAGAATTCAAATATCAAGAGTGCTGTAGTAGTCACCAGGTCCCGCTGTAAGTTATTAGTACACCAGGTCCCGCTGTAAGTTATTAGTACACCAGGTCCCGCTGTAAGTTATTAGTACACCAGGTCCCGCTGTAAGTTATTAGTACACCAGGTCCCGCTGTAAGTTATTAGTACACCAGGTCCCGCTGTAAGTTATTAGTACACCAGGTCCCGCTGTAAGTTATTAGTACATCAGGTCCCGCTGTAAGTTATTAGTACACCAGGTCCCACTGTAAGTTATTAGTACATCAGGCCCGCTGTAAGTTATTAGTACACCAGGTCCCACTGTAAGTTATTAGTACATCAGGTCCCGCTGTAAGTTATTAGTACACCAGGTCCCACTGTAAGTTATTAGTACACCAGGTCCCGCTGTAAGTTATTAGTACATCAGGTCCCGCTGTAAGTTATTAGTACACCAGGTCCCACTGTAAGTTATTAGTACATCAGGTCCCGCTGTAAGTTATTAGTACACCAGGTCCCGCTGTAAGTTATTAGTACATCAGGTCCCGCTGTAAGTTATTAGTACACCAGGTCCCGCTGTAAGTTATTAGTACACCAGGTCCCGCTGTAAGTTATTAGTACATCAGGTCCCGCTGTAAGTTATTAGTACATCAGGTCCCACTCACTGTAAGTTATTAGTACACCAGGTCCCACTGTAAGTTATTAGTACACCAGGTCCCACTGTAAGTTATTACTACATCAGGTCCCACTGTAAGTTATTAGTACACCAGGTCCCACTGTAAGTTATTAGTACACCAGGTCCCGCTGTAAGTTATTAGTACACCAGGTCCCGCTGTAAGTTATTAGTACACCAGGTCCCACTGTAAGTTATTAGTACACCAGGTCCCACTGTAAGTTATTAGTACACCAGGTCCCACTGTAAGTTATTAGTACACCAGGTCCCTCTGTAAGTTATTAGTACACCAGGTCCCTCTGTAAGTTATTAGTACATCAGGTCCCTCTGTAAGTTATTAGTACATCAGGTCCCACTGTAAGTTATTAGTACACCAGGTCCCGCTGTAAGTTATTAGTACATCAGGTCCCGCTGTAAGTTATTAGTACATCAGGTCCCGCTGTAAGTTATTAGTACATCAGGTCCCACTGTAAGTTATTAGTACACCAGGTCCCGCTGTAAGTTATTAGTACACCAGGTCCCGCTGTAAGTTATTAGTACACCAGGTCCCACTGTAAGTTATTAGTACATTAGGTCCCGCTGTAAGTTATTAGTACATCAGGTCCCACTCACTGTAAGTTATTAGTACACCAGGTCCCACTGTAAGTTATTAGTACACCAGGTCCCACTGTAAGTTATTAGTACACCAGGTCCCGCTGTAAGTTATTAGTACACCAGGTCCCGCTGTAAGTTATTAGTACACCAGGTCCCACTGTAAGTTATTAGTACATCAGGTCCCGCTGTAAGTTATTAGTACACCAGGTCCCGCTGTAAGTTATTAGTACACCAGGTCCCACTGTAAGTTATTAGTACACCAGGTCCCACTGTAAGTTATTAGTACACCAGGTCCCGCTGTAAGTTATTAGTACACCAGGTCCCGCTGTAAGTTATTAGTACACCAGGTCCCTCTGTAAGTTATTAGTACACCAGGTCCCGCTGTAAGTTATTAGTACATCAGGTCCCGCTGTAAGTTATTAGTACACCAGGTCCCACTGTAAGTTATTAGTACACCAGGTCCCACTGTAAGTTATTAGTACACCAGGTCCCGCTGTAAGTTATTAGTACACCAGGTCCCGCTGTAAGTTATTAGTACACCAGGTCCCACTGTAAGTTATTAGTACACCAGGTCCCGCTGTAAGTTATTAGTACACCAGGTCCCGCTGTAAGTTATTAGTACACCAGGTCCCACTGTAAGTTATTAGTACACCAGGTCACACTGTAAGTTATTAGTACACCAGGTCCCGCTGTAAGTTATTAGTACACCAGGTCCCACTGTAAGTTATTAGTACACCAGGTCCCGCTGTAAGTTATTAGTACATCAGGTCCCGCTGTAAGTTATTAGTACACCAGGTCCCACTGTAAGTTATTAGTACACCAGGTCCCACTGTAAGTTATTAGTACACCAGGTCCCACTGTAAGTTATTAGTACATCAGGTCCCGCTGTAAGTTATTAGTACACCAGGTCCCACTGTAAGTTATTAGTACACCAGGTCACACTGTAAGTTATTAGTACACCAGGTCCCGCTGTAAGTTATTAGTACACCAGGTCCCACTGTAAGTTATTAGTACACCAGGTCCCACTGTAAGTTATTAGTACACCAGGTCCCACTGTAAGTTATTAGTACACCAGGTCCCACTGTAAGTTATTAGTACATCAGGTCCCGCTGTAAGTTATTAGTACACCAGGTCCCACTGTAAGTTATTAGTACACCAGGTCCCACTGTAAGTTATTAGTACACCAGGTCCCACTGTAAGTTATTAGTACACCAGGTCCCACTGTAAGTTATTAGTACACCAGGTCCCGCTGTAAGTTATTAGTACATCAGGTCCCACTGTAAGTTATTAGTACATCAGGTCCCACTTTAAGTTATTAGTACACCAGGTCCCGCTGTAAGTTATTAGTACACCAGGTCCCACTGTAAGTTATTAGTACACCAGGTCCCGCTGTAAGTTATTAGTACATCAGGTGAGAATTTAAAATCAAGAATATTTAGACTTTTTGTTTTAATATAAAACTGCCAATTAGTTATGTCAAAACATTAATAAACTATTGGGGATATTCTGTGCTGTAAAACGCGTGACAAATACAAAAAAATGATCGCGATGGGATTTGTTCTTTACAAATCTGGTGCCGTATTTTCTCCCTTTTATAGCAGGGGGACTTTATCCAATGACCCTTTTATAGCAGGGGGACTTTATCCAATGACCCTTTTTTGTTTTCTTTGCTTTCTAGGGTTAGGGTTGTGGGTATCCGCATGTCGCTGCCGGTGTGGGTATCCGCATGTCGCTGCCGGTGTGGGTATCCGCATGTCGCTGCCGGTGTGGGTATCTGCATGTCGCTGCCGGTGTGGGTATCTGCATGTCGCTGCCGGTGTGGGTATCTGCATGTCGCTGCCGGTGTGGGTATCCGCATGCCGCTGCCGGTGTGGGTATCTGCATGTCGCTGCCGGTGTGGGTATCTGCATGTCGCTGCCGGTGTGGGTATCCGCATGTCGCTGCCGGTGTGGGTATCCGCATGTCGCTGCCGGTGTGAGTATCTGCATGTCGCTGCCGGTGCGGGTATCTGCATGTCGCTGCCGGTGTGGGTATCTGCATGTCGCTGCCGGTGTGGGTATCTGCATGTCGCTGCCGGTGTGGGTATCTGCATGTCGCTGCCGGTGTGGGTATCTGCATGTCGCTGCCGGTGTGGGTATCTGCATGTCGCTGCCGGTGTGGGTATCTGCATGTCGCTGCCGGTGCGGGTATCTGCATGTCGCTGCCGGTGTGGGTATCTGCATGTCGCTGCCGGTGCGGGTATCTGCATGTCGCTGCCGGTGTGGGTATCTGCATGTCGCTGCCGGTGCGGGTATCTGCATGTCGCTGCCGGTGCGGGTATCTGCATGTCGCTGCCGGTGTGGGTATCTGCATGTCGCTGCCGGTGTGGGTATCTGCATGTCGCTGCCGGTGCGGGTATCTGCATGTCGCTGCCGGTGCGGGTATCTGCATGTCGCTGCCGGTGCGGGTATCTGCATGTCGCTGCCGGTGCGGGTATCTGCATGTCGCTGCCGGTGTGGGTATCTGCATGTCGCAGCCGGTGTGGGTATCTGCATGTCGCTGCCGGTGTGGGTATCTGCATGTCGCAGCCGGTGTGGGTATCTGCATGTCGCAGCCGGTGTGGGTTACTGCCTGTATGACCCTAGTAAGTATAAAGGGTTCAAAGAGAAGCCCCAAAGTGGTGCCAAGGGCCAAATGTGAGCTGAATCTTGCTTTGCTATAGAGAAAACGTCATCTGCACCGTTCCAGGTCATGAGCTCTACCATCCTTTGTTCCGGTTCTCTTTATGTTGTAAAGGAGCAGCATGTTTTCGAAGAAGGGACCAAGATTCTGCGATCTGTGTTCTTCTCTCAGAAAAAGTTTGTAACCTACGAGAAGTTAGAATAATAAGCACAGCTGTTAACACAGTCCAAAAGGATTCTCATTTTGTCCAGGCAAAACTCAACAGGCAAACCATGTGACATTGTGTGGGACAACATTAAAATAAATGGCGTTTTGGGGCCGTTTTCCCCTCTTTTATAATATACAGAATGTTATTTGTGACAGGTTGTAGAATACCAGACTCGTGCCCCTACATAAAATACTTCTCTCACAGTAGTCTCTGGTAACATTTACTATTTGTAATATAAATGGCAAGAGTAGTTGCAGAAGAAGAGCCTTTGTACATGTCCTTTATTCACCACGTAGAGAATCTCACCTCTTTTGTAAGAGTATCTCACATCTCTGTTCCCATGAGGAGTGCGGCCAGGAACACACCGCAGACTGTTGCTTTTTCATGAAAGACTCCAGCAGAGGCAAATGGTCGAAACTGAAAGCAAAGAGAGAACACGCCCCATTTCCTGTGGCTAAAGTCTCACCCGCAGCCGTTTTCCGTATCCCTACAATATAAAGCTGAAGGTTAGATAAATATTTAGGTTACTACATTAAAACCGATCCACTATATTCCCTTAAAAGTTCCTAACCCCACTACAAGTTGTGTATCTCTCTGTCTCTTGTGTAAATCACACTCTGCAACCACATATTCTGCATTATAACTAAAACAAATAATATTTGGGTGTGTACAGCGCTTTTCTCTCAATGGGACTCAAACCGCGTCACAATTACAGTACAGCGCGCAGCACACAGGAATGTTACACACTATCCCTGCCCAGGTGAGCTCTATATTTTTGGCGCCTGAGGCACAGGGAGATAAAGTGACTCGCACAAGGTCACAAGGAGCCGACACCGGGAACTGAACCAGTGTTCAACCTCAGTGTCATTGTTATTGTCAGTGTCTTTACTCACTGTCTACTCGGTGTCTTTACTCACTGTTTACTCAGTGTCTTTACTCACTCCTTCTCCCTGTTACACAGCCATCTCATCCCAACACCATAATAAGCTCATTACCACAATCACATACGTTTTCTACGCTCCAAGCCTTTCCATAACTTGGATCAGAGTTTTATAGGTCTGTATCTGTTGGATCTGATGGTCACAGTATGTGGCAAGACTATAGTGCCCGACATAACGGATTGCACACCTTTAAGAAAAAGACAGCAGTAATCTGGATCAAGAGAGTACACTGGTTGCCAGGGAGATGCCAGCGTGTGTGTCAATGGAAGACCAAACTGGCAAACTGGTTCTCGTGATGCAGTATCCATGAGCGTCACTGCGCCGTTCCGGAAAAACAAAAGGAGCTAGGAACATAGAAGGAACAATAATATGTAAAACCGGCCCCTCTGCTAGTCACAAAATGACATTATTATACATAATACAAGAAACAGGCATGGTTCAACCCTTCGCCTGTTTGTGCACAGCTAAATTATAAATAGGAACTGAACAACATAACCAGGAAAAGGCAGATAATGGATAACTAGTAGATAATAATGTGCCGTGTATGTGGTTGCTGCAGTCTAACCTAGCTTAGTCACACAAGGAGAATACAGTTTATTATAAGGAGGCCACACTCACCGCGTTGGGTAATGACGGAATTGGCCAAACTGCACTGACCTGCTCCTCCGAATTCTCAGGCCTTTGAGAAAGAAGTGGCGAGAATAAGAACATGGAAACGGTTACGGTGTACATGCTACGAAGCACCTCTATGGAAAACCATTAACACTTTGATTGACTGCTATGGAGTGATCGCTGCGTCACTAATCCCGCTGTCTGTCATCAGTCCAGATCGTGTCCTGAGCTTCACAAGGAGTGCAGGATGCGATCTCCCCATAGAAAACTAAACATGTGGGCGTGGGGGCATAGCTTCTACGAGGAGTGGGGGCATAGCTTCTACGAGGAGTGGGGGCATAGCTTCTACGAGGAGTGGGGGCATAGCTTCTACGAGGAGTGGGGGCATAGCTTCTACGAGGAGTGGGGGCATAGCTTCTACGAGGAGTGGGGGCATAGCTTCTACGAGGAGTGGGGGCATAGCTTCTACGAGGAGTGGGGGCATAGCTTCCACGAGGAGTGGGGGCATAGCTTCCACGAGGAGTGGGGGCATAGCTTCTACGAGGAGTGGGGGCATAGCTTCCACAAGGAGTGGGGGCATAGCTTCTACGAGGAGTGGTGGCATAGCTTCCACGAGGAGTGGGGGCATAGCTTCTACGAGGAGTGGGGGCATAGCTTCTACGAGGAGTGGGGCATAGTTTCTACGAGGAGTGGGGGCATAGCTTCTACGAGGAGTGGGGGCATAGCTTCTACGAGGAGTGGGGGCATAGCTTCTACGAGGGTTGGTCCATTTTTTTTTAAACCCGGTTAAAAAAAACGGTTCCCAGATGGCACTTACCTGCAGGGACAGAAGACCGGTGAGGAAGACCGCTGCGACATCTTGAACCAGCAGCAGATGTCCTGGTGGCGGTTGCAGCAGCTGAAGGTCTTGTTCGCCTCGGTGTGAACAGCAGGAACAGAGCACACAGCTGATGCCTGTGTTAGCCGGGGAAGCATGTGACCGGATCACGAGCGTTCCTATTGGACAGCCGGGGAGGAGCCTGTTTTCCAATAGGAACGCTCCTGCGTCCACGGCTCACACAGGCATCAGCTGTGTGCTCTGTTCCTGCTACTCCCACTGGATGAACAAGGACTTCGGCTGCTGCCACCGCCACCAGGACTTCTGCTGCTGGTTTCAGATGTCGCCACGGTCTTCCTCACCTGTCTTCCATCGCCGGCTGCAGGTAAGTGTTTAACTATTTTCATCTGCCCTGAAATTAGCAGCGGCCGGTCCCAGCGCCCTGCTGCCCAGTCCGGGTAATTTCCGGGTAGCTGAAAAAGCGCCAGGTAAGCTGGGTGCCGGGTATTTTTCAGGCACCCGGTACATCACTAGTTATTACACATTATTAGTCCCTTCTATACTCATATAAAACCCTTCCAGAAACGTTCCTAACACAGGCCACTTATCATTGTAGCTCAAAAATGGAAAATGGACTTTTCTTTCTTTCCCCACTTGCAATTCTTTTTCATGGAGTTTAATGTCTGCATTAGCTACAGGGGCCACATTTTGTTGCATGACCAGATCCACAAAGGACTGTTAAACCCGGGCTCATAACGTGACGTTATCTAAAACAGGAACTGGCGTCATGTTCCCGAGGTTAACTCGTATCCTCATAGCTAATTATATGCAAAAAACATCGCCCATTCTACAGCTCATTAGCACGGGCTCAACGCTGCGTTATCTGCCAATCGCTTGATGTTAAGTACGTCTCAGCGTTACTCCGACCCTGAAATAGGTCTGTAACTGGAAATGAGAAAGAGAAGATAGAAGCACTACAATGTTAGTGATATATATACAACCGTGGTGTCCAGGCGCAGTAACAGGCCGAGGTCAGCGTATATACAACCGTGGTGTCCAGGCACAGCAACAGGCCGAGGTCAGCGTATATACAACCGTGGTGTCCAGGCACAGTAACAGGCCGAGGTCAGCGTATATACAACCGTGGTGTCCAGGCGCAGTAACAGGCCGAGGTCAGCGTGTATACAACCGTGGTGTCCAGGCACAGTAACAGGCCGAGGTCAGCGTATATACAACCGTGGTGTCCAGGCACAGTAACAGGCTGAGGTCAGCGTATATACAACCGTGGTGTCCAGGCGCAGTAACAGGCCGAGGTCAGCGTATATACAACCGTGGTGTCCAGGCACAGTAACAGGCCGAGGTCAGCGTATATACAACCGTGGTGTCCAGGCACAGTAACAGGCCGAGGTCAGCGTATATACAACCGTGGTGTCCAGGCACAGTAACAGGCCGAGGTCAGCGTATATACAACCGTGGTGTCCAGGCACAGTAACAGGCGGAGGTCAGCGTATATACAACCGTGGTGTTCAGGCACAGTAACAGGCCGAGGTCAGCGTATATACAACCGTGCTGTCCAGGCACAGTAACAGGCTGAGGTCAGCGTATATACAACCGTGGTGTCCAGGCGCAGTAACAGGCTTAGGTCAGCGTATATACAACCGTGGTGTCCAGGCACAGTAACAGGCTGAGGTCAGCGTATATACAACCGCCGAGGTCAGCGTATATACAACTGTGGTGTCCAGGCGCAGTAACAGGCCGAGGTCAGCGTATATACAACCGTGGTGTCCAGGCACAGTAACAGGCGGAGGTCAGCGTATATACAACCGTGGTGTCCAGGCACAGTAACAGGCCAAGGTCAGCGTATATACAACCATGCTGTCCAGGCACAGTAACAGGCTGAGGTCAGCGTATATACAACCGTGGTGTCCAGGCACAGTAACAGGCGGAGGTCAGCGTATATACAACCGTGGTGTCCAGGCGCAGTAACAGGCTGAGGTCAGCGTATATACAACCGTGCTGTCCAGGCACAGTAACAGGCTGAGGTCAGCGTATATACAACCGTGGTGTCCAGGCGCAGTAACAGGCTGAGGTCAGCGTATATACAACCGTGGTGTCCAGGCGCAGTAACAGGCCGAGGTCAGCGTATATACAACCGTGGTGTCCAGGCACAGTAACAGGCCGAGGTCAGCGTATATACAACCGTGGTGTCCAGGCGCAGTAACAGGCCGAGGTCAGCGTATATACAACCGTGGTGTCCAGGCGCAGTAACAGGCCGAGGTCAGCGTATATACAACCGTGGTGTCCAGGCACAGTAACAGGCCGAGGTCAGCGTGTATACAACCGTGGTGTCCAGGCACAGTAACAGGCTGAGGTCAGCGTATATACAACCGTGGTGTCCAGGCACAGTAACAGGCCGAGGTCAGCGTATATACAACCATGGTGTCCAGGCACAGTAACAGGCCGAGGTCAGCGTATATACAACCGTAGTGTCCAGGCACAGTAACAGGCCGAGGTCAGCGTATACACAACCGTGGTGTCCAGGCACAGTAACAGGCCGAGGTCAGCGTATACACAACCGTGGTGTCCAGGCACAGTAACAGGCGGAGAGGTCAGCGTATATACAACCGTGGTGTCCAGGCGCAGTAACAGGCCGAGGTCAGCGTATATACAACCGTGGTGTCCAGGCACAGTAACAGGCCGAGGTCAGCGTATATACAACCGTGGTGTCCAGGTGCAGTAACAGGCCGAGGTCAGCGTATATACAACCGTGGTGTCCAGGCACAGTAACAGGCCGAGGTCAGCGTATATACAACCGTGGTGTCCAGGCGCAGTAACAGGCCGAGGTCAGCGTATATACAACTGTGGTGTCCAGGCGCAGTAACAGGCTGAGGTCAGCGTATATACAACAGTGGTGTCCAGGCGCAGTAACAGGCTGAGGTCAGCGTATATACAACCGTGGTGTCCAGGCACAGTAACAGGCCGAGGTCAGCGTATATACAACCGTGGTGTCCAGGTGCAGTAACAGGCTGAGGTCAGCGTGTATACAACCGTGGTGTCCAGGCACAGTAACAGGCGGAGGTCAGCGTATATACAACCGTGGTGTCCAGGCACAGTAACAGGCCGAGGTCAGCGTATATACAACCGTGGTGTCCAGGCGCAGTAACAGGCTGAGGTCAGCGTATATACAACCGTGGTGTCCAGGCGCAGTAACAGGCGGAGGTCAGCGTATATACAACCGTGGTGTCCAGGCGCAGTAACAGGCAGAGGTCAGCGTATATACAACCATGGTGTCCAGGCACAGCAACAGGCCGAGGTCAGCGTGTATACAACCGTGGTGTCCAGGCGCAGTAACAGGCAGAGGTCAGCGTATATACAACCATGGTGTCCAGGCACAGTAACAGGCTGGTCAGCGTATATACAACCGTGGTGTCCAGGCACAGTAACAGGCCGAGGTCAGCGTATATACAACCGTGGTGTCCAGGCACAGTAACAGGCTGAGGTCAGCGTATATACAACCGCCGAGGTCAGCGTATATACAACCATGGTGTCCAGGCACAGTAACAGGCTGGTCAGCGTATATACAACCGTGGTGTCCAGGCACAGTAACAGGCCGAGGTCAGCGTATATACAACCATGGTGTCCAGGCACAGCAACAGGCCGAGGTCAGCGTGTATACAACCGTGGTGTCCAGGCGCAGTAACAGGCAGAGGTCAGCGTATATACAACCATGGTGTCCAGGCACAGTAACAGGCTGGTCAGCGTATATACAACCGTGGTGTCCAGGCACAGTAACAGGCCGAGGTCAGCGTATATACAACCGTGGTGTCCAGGCACAGTAACAGGCTGAGGTCAGCGTATATACAACCGCCGAGGTCAGCGTATATACAACCGTGGTGTCCAGGCGCAGTAACAGGCCGAGGTCAGCGTATATACAACCGTGGTGTCCAGGCACAGTAACAGGCCGAGGTCAGCGTATATACAACCGTGGTGTCCAGGCGCAGTAACAGGCTGAGGTCAGCGTATATACAACCGTGGTGTCCAGGCGCAGTAACAAGCTGAGGTCAGCGTATATACAACCGTGGTGTCCAGGCGCAGTAACAGGCTGAGGTCAGCGTATATACAACCGTGGTGTCCAGGCACAGCAACAGGCCGAGGTCAGCGTATATACAACAGTGGTGTCCAGGCGCAGTAACAGGCCGAGGTCAGCGTGTATACAACCGTGGTGTCCAGGCACAGTAACAGGCGGAGGTCAGCGTATATACAACCGTGGTGTCCAGGCGCAGTAACAGGCTGAGGTCAGCGTATATACAACCGTGGTGTCCAGGCACAGTAACAGGCGGAGGTCAGCATATATACAACCGTGGTGTCCAGGCACAGTAACAGGCGGAGGTCAGCGTATATACAACAGTGGTGTCCAGGCGCAGTAACAGGCCGAGGTCAGCGTATATACAACCGTGGTGTCCAGGCACAGTAACAGGCAGAGGTCAGTGTATATACAACCGTGGTGTCCAGGCGCAGTAACAGGCTGAGGTCAGCGTATATACAACCGTGGTGTCCAGGCACAGTAACAGGCTGAGGTCAGCGTATATACAACCGTGGTGTCCAGGCACAGTAACAGGCCGAGGTCAGCGTATATACAACCGTGGTGTCCAGGCACAGCAACAGGCCGAGGTCAGCGTATATACAACCGTGGTGTCCAGGCGCAGTAACAGGCCGAGGTCAGCGTATATACAACCGTGGTGTCCAGGCACAGTAACAGGCGGAGGTCAGCGTATATACAACCGTGGTGTCCAGGCACAGTAACAGGCCGAGGTCAGCGTATATACAACCATGCTGTCCAGGCACAGTAACAGGCTGAGGTCAGCGTATATACAACCGTGGTGTCCAGGCACAGTAACAGGCTGAGGTCAGCGTATATACAACCGCCGAGGTCAGCGTATATACAACCGTGGTGTCCAGGCACAGCAACAGGCCGAGGTCAGCGTATATACAACCGTGGTGTCCAGGCGCAGTAACAGGCCGAGGTCAGCGTATATACAACCGTGGTGTCCAGGCACAGTAACAGGCGGAGGTCAGCGTATATACAACCGTGGTGTCCAGGCACAGTAACAGGCCGAGGTCAGCGTATATACAACCATGCTGTCCAGGCACAGTAACAGGCTGAGGTCAGCGTATATACAACCGTGGTGTCCAGGCACAGTAACAGGCTGAGGTCAGCGTATATACAACCGCCGAGGTCAGCGTATATACAACCGTGGTGTCCAGGCACAGTAACAGGCCGAGGTCAGCGTCTGGATATGTTTACCGTCAAGATTATTTATTTCTAAAATGTGTTACCAGGAAGTAATACATTGAGAGTTACCGCTCGTTTTGAAGTATGTCCTGGGCACAGAGTTATCATAACAAATACATGGTTACAAATACATGGTTACATTAAGTAGGATTAGGCCGTGATTATACCAAAAGCCGCCGGCAGTGTCGTGTGGCGCGACAAAGTGCGGTCCAAAAACAAATTGCTAGAATCCAATGAAGGTAAACATACGTCGAGCGACGGCCGCACAGGGCCGAACTGCAAAGCAGCCGACTGGAGAAGAGACTTGGAAATTTGTTTTCTTGCGGCGACAGCCGCATCACGGGAGCGGTTCATCCAATCAGGGCGAACCGCTCACAGCCACTCCTCCACCACCCTGTCTCCTCTGATTGTGCAGATGCCGCTCGCCAGCAGTGTGAGGATCACTGGATCGTGCTGCCGCCCAGCGGCATCTGGTATAATCGTAGCCTTATACATTATATACAAGACAATGCTATAGGCGTATGTAACAGTTACAGACCAGATTAACATGTGAGACAGCTTTAGTTTGGAAAGAACTTAGACTGCTGGCAGCTGTGGGAGTCTCCGGTAGATTGTCCCAGTTGTGGGGTGCACGGTAAGGAGGAGGAGCGGCCGGATACTTTGCTCAACCTTGGGACCATGAACAGTCTTTTGGAGTCAGATCTCAGAGATTAGATATGACTTAACTAACAGAACATTACGTCCCCACGCTATGCTACAATTACACTCCATTTGCATCTCGTGATCACTAATCTGCATTATGTTTAAAGCAATACTCTGTACAGGAGAAAGCATGATTTAACGTTATGTAATTGTCCTTTGAAGATAAATGGTTAGTGTTACCGGGACATTAAGTTAGGTTAACGTCACAGTAAGTCATTTAACAGAGCTTTGTGGATCTGGCCCCTGGTGCCTAAATGGAGTTATAAAAAATGTTCTACGCTTCTATTTCCCTATATTGCCTTGGACAAGTTTCTCTTTCTATTTCTAAAGGAGCTCACCTTTCCTGTAGAAGAACAAGAGTGGTTTCCTTGCCTCCTGCAGCTGTCACTGTGTACAGCGAGTGATCCGTGCACCACACCAAGATCTGGGCTCTAGGTGTAGCTGGAACTGCATTTGACAACAAATGATCTTTGTCAACAGCAAGGCATGCTATGAAATGTAGGCTTCCAATAGATCTTTCTTCTGGAAGGACGACCACAGCCAATGGAAACCCTGGGAAAGAAGAGAGAAGGTCCAAACACAAATTGTAAAGAAAAGAAGCTGTGAAGTTATGCCCTGTACGTAAAGCCTCACATTCCAGCAATCAACATTTACAATGAAGACCAACACTGGATACTGGAAGTGAATAAATAACCAACTGTAAGAATCTCACCGGAATGTTTTATGTCCCAAACTGCAAGTGTCCCATCTTCCAAGCCAAAGGCAAAGTACGCTGCACAAGAGCTGACTGCTGAACAAAGGATGGTGGCTGCACAGGGCCATACTGCATCAGGCTTTGGCTCAACATCTAAAAGTTATAGCAAGATCCCATTATCAAGTCTTACTTGTTACATCACATCAAACACATAGTTTGTCAAGAAAACATAAAAAACATATATACCCATCGGTACAATATGCATTATTTTTCAATCTCTCATTAATCCTATTATTTATTTATTTATAAGATATTTTACCAGGAAGTAATACATTGAGAGTTACCTCTCGTTTTCAAGTATGTCCTGGGCACAGAGTTAAGACAAATAATACATGTTTACAAATACAGTTACATAAATGAACAGGGTATACATTATATACAAGACATTGCATGCACAGTTAGAGATAATTTGTATTATGGGCGAATGAAACAGTTACAGACCACATTAAAATGTGAGACAGCCTTAGATTTGAAAGAACTTAGACTGGTGGTGGATGTAAGAGTCTCTGGTAGGTGGTTCCAGTTTTGGGGTGCACGGTAAGAGAAGGAGGAGCGATCGGATACTTTGTTGAGCCTTAGGACCATGAACAGTTTTTTGGAGTCTGATCTCAGGTGATAGGTGCTGCATGTGGTAGGGGTGAGGAGCTTGTTCAGATAGCTGGGTAGCTTGCCCATAAAGAATTTGAAGGCAAGACAGGAAATGTGAACTTTGTGCCTAGACTCGAGTGATGACCAATCTAGTTCTTTGAGCATTTCGCAGTGATGTGTGTTTTAGTTGCATTGGAGAACAAAACGACAAATTGAGTTGTAGAGGGTGTCAAATTTGCTAAGGTGGGTTTGAGGTGCCGAGCCATATACTATGTCTCCATAGTCAATAATTGGCATTAGCATCTGCTGTGCGATACGTTTTCTGACAAGGAGACTTAGGGAGGATTTGTTCCTGTAAAGTACCCCTAGTTTGGCATAGGTCTTGGTTGTCAGGGTATTAATGTGCATCCCGAATGTTAAGTGGGAGTCAAACCATATGCCCAGGTATTTAAAACTAGTAACAGGAGTAAGGGTGGTGTTAGCGTTGGTTCTAATCTGGAGCTCAGTCGCTGGAAGCTTTAAAAATTTAATCTTGGTCCCAAATACCATTGTTACAGTCTTGTCAGTGTTTAAAAACAGTTTGTTTTGGGAAATCCAGTTTTCAAGTCTCAAAAAGTCAGACTGAAGTATGTGTTGAAGGTCAGAGAGGCTATGGCTGTGTGCATATAGGATTATATAGGAAAATATAATCATTTACAACAACTAAAAAATCAATGGCTTGGATTGCGCTTTTAATTTGATTTTTTTTCTTATTGTGGCCCTTTGACAATAACACTTGTAAATTCTGGCCCCAACTCCCAGTCAGGTTAGCCGCCCCTGAGAGGTAGGGGGGGGGGTGGGTGTGTGTGTGTGTGTGTGTGTATACTGAGTTAAGTTATGGTGAGTAAAAAAAGTGACAAAAACCCTCCACAGTAAAGCATACAGTATAGCAAATGCAAATATACTGTATGCTCATTTGCATGTCTTAGGCAGGTCTGCAACCCCACCTTTCACCATTATCACCATTATCATCATTATCGCCTATAGGGAACCATGTATAAAATGGTTTTTGAAGCAAAAAGTGGCACTGTGTGCTCATTTGCATGTCATTTCCCAGAATCCCTTGCTGCAGTGGAAGTGCTGTGTGATAATGGTGAAAGGCGCGGTTGCAGACCTGTCTAAGACATGCAAATGAGCATACAGTATATTTGCATTTGAGATATATATAGATATAGATATATATATAGATATATATAGATATAGATATATATATAGATATATATATATATATACACACACATATATATATACATACATACATATACAATTCATAATAACCTTTGGAGACTTTCCAATAGTTATTTTACCACGAAGCGCTTCCTTGCATGGTTTCAGCGAATTGATATTCTATATTGCGATTTTTAAATGTTAGGGAGAAGAGGCAAACGAGGTTTTCACGTGGGTACCAGGGCCATGTCCAACTATCACAGCTACCAAAACACACATTTCATGTTAAGGGATTGAGTGTTACTGCGCATGATCATTTCTAAGGCTCAAAATAAAACATCTGTGCAATTTTAATACACTTGTAGTAATTCCCGACACGTATAACATCGATTATCAAGAAAACTCCTTGTACACAGGCAAGTGTCAGGGTTTCAGACACGTCACATGCAGGAAATGCTGTATACACGGTGGCAGGTGAACGAGATGAATCGCACAAAGACAATTGAAGATATTTTACCTGTTTTATCCTTAGCTGTTCTGACCAGTAAGTAGAGAAAGAGATTGTGGGATCCACTCCAGTGCACACTTATGGCGTTAGCTAAAGCTAGGAAAGTAAACAGAAGCAATCTGCTATCAATGTCACCATTTACCAATGGAAGGTTCTTCCCCTTATCTAGTGCAGCTAATCTTTTATGGTGGCGCCCTCTAGTGGCCACAAATGTGCAAGGGCTGAAATGAGGCAGGCAGTATGTACCTGTCCAGCACTGCCCAGCACTGCCCAGCACTGCCCAGCACTGCCCAGCACTGCCCAGCACTGCCCAGCACTGCCCAGCACTGCCCAGCACTGCCCAGCACTAAGCAGTCAGAATAATGTGTAATAAGAGATTAGAAGAATTTAAAAAGTAACTGGTAAAAGTTGGTCAACAAATGATACCAGATGAAAGAAAACATACAGAAACTAAGAAAACAGGCACATACGTAAGATGTTAGGATTTGATGGCGCAGAAGACATTCTTCTATTCTTACCAGTCTGATTTCTTTCAGGTCCCCCTTGCAATATTTTACCAGGCTGGAGAAAATGAAACAGCGTGTGTCTAAAATAGAGAAAAACGAAAGAACTTTCACTTTTTGGGGTGTTTTCATCAAAAGGTATAGAAAATAAAATAGTACCAATGTGATGTAGAAGAAATACACATACACGCAGAGGTAAGAAACAAAGCACATTTCTAATTTGTGACAATTAATACATCTGATGTGACTAACGTGTTAAACTGGAACTTAATAATATTAATACTTGATGTGTTTGTTATGATCCCTTTATCCATTAAGAGAACAAGTAGGGTAGATGCGCTGAAAGCAAAAATCCAGCAACAATGGACATATACAAATGTGTAAAAACATAACCCAGAACTATAAAACCGCAGTATGTAGATGTGTGTAAATCAGGGTTTTCCCAACAGATGTTCCCCGGAATCCTTGGGTTTCGCAGGCATCCTTACAGGGTCCTGTGCAATGTGCAGGTCAGTTTAAATTTTACCAAATCCTGAAGAATTTACAATGCATTAGATATCAGACACACTATTAGAGAGGGTTGGGGTTCCTTACAATGCATCAGACACACTATTAGAGAGGGTTGGGGTTCCTTACAATGCATCTTATCTCAGACGCGCTATTAGAGAGGGTTGGGGTTCCTTACAATGCATCTGATCTCAGACACACTATTAGAGAGGGTTGGGGTTCCTTACAATGCATCAGACACACTATTAGAGAGGGTTGGGGTTCCTTACAATGCATCTGGTCTCAGACACTAATAGAGAGGGTTGGGGTTCCTTACAATGCATCCGATCTCAAACACACTATTAGAGAGGGTTGGGGTTCCTTACAATGCATCAGACACACTATTACAGAGGGTTGGGGTTCCTTACAATGCATCTGATCTCAGACACGCTATTAGAGAGGGTTGGGGTTCCTTCCAATGCATCAGACACACTATTAGAGAGGGTTGGGGTTCCTTACAATGCATCTGATCTCAGACACGCTATTAGAGAGGGTTGGGGTTCCTTACAATGCATCAGACACACTATTAGAGAGGGTTGGGGTACTGCAGACTTTCACAATATAAATTAATTAAAGGGTTCCTTAACAAAAACAGGTTGAAAGCCACTGGTGTAAATGTTTCCTTTTTTAGTAAGGTTCAATAAAATGTTGATATCTTTACATCATGTGTAGCGATCATTACAAATATTACAAAGATACGCCCTTTCCTCTGTTGCTCGACTGCTAAAACTCTGACTCAGACCCTTATTTTCTCCCGTCTCGATTACTGTAACCTCCTGCTCTCCGGCCTTCCTGCCTCTCACCTGTTCCCCCTACAATCTATTCTAAACGCTGCTGCCAGAATCGCTCTACTCTTTCCTAAACCTTTCTCACTGACTGACCCACACCTCTGAAATGCCCTTCCTCTCAATATCTGACTAGCACCCACTCTATCCACCTTTAAGACCCACCTTAAAACACACCTGCTTAAAGAAGCATGAGTAGCACCGTGGCTAATACTATACACGATACATAAAGCTTGGCCCCCTGCAGACGCACTTACCAGAATTCCCTCCTACTGTCTCTGTACATTTTTCTACCTACCAATTAGATTGTAAGCTCCTCGGAGCAGGGACTCCTCTTCCAAAACGTTACTTTTATGTCTGAAGCACTTATTCCCATGACCTGTTATTTGTATTATTTGTTATTTATATATGATTGTCACGTGTATTACTGCTGTGCGGCGCTATGTACATTAATGGCGCTATATAACTAAAGATATACATACATACATAGTACTTCAATCAGTTGTGGCATTATATTTATTTGAGTTACTTCAAAGAATGACCAAATTGTAGCTTGCAATGCACAATGTGTCTGCTTCCCAGTGATGTGGAAATTCCTCACCTTGATTGTTCTACCTCTGTTGTTTCAGGGATTTCTACATCAATGTATTTCTGAAACATACTGGTAAATATGGCATCTTGCTGTTCCCATTGGTGAGTGCTGATTATATGATTTTGTCCAGTGCCAAACACACTGCTGCCACCCTCACTCTTCTGCACGGCCTCCAGTGGACTCTTGAATGAGCTACCTAGATAAATAACAAAACACTGTACAACTAAAACCTCTTAAGTCCTTCAAATGGGGACACGGTAGAAATGATTGTACTCAATATAACCTATACAGACAAGAGAGACCAGTTACTGACACATCCTCAGGCTATCAACCAAGTGACTTAGGGCTGGGACCCGCTGCGCCCGGCGGCGCGGCGGCCGCGTGAGCGTTCCCCACAGCAGGGGAATCCTCCCGAGCCGGTCCCAGACCCCCTCGCTGCTGGCTCACTACGCACTGTGACGTGTCAGCCGCCAGGGGATGCAAGAAAATTGTGATCCCGAGCAGTGACGCGTCACGTGGTGCGCTGATGAGCCAATCAGCGGCGGGGCTGTCAGACAGCTTCCTACACAAGGTAGGGGGTTGTGTGTGTGTGTGTGTATGTGTGTGTGTGAGTCTCAGTGTCAGCGTGTGAGTCTCAGTGTCAGCGTGTGAGTCTCAGTGTCAGCGTGTGAGTCTCAGTGTCAGCGTGTGAGGAGGGCATTTGTGGGGAAAGGGGGAGGGAGCTGCTTACCTTCCAGCAGCTCCCTCCTGTCCTGCAGACCAAGCCCGTGGAGGGAGGGGGGGGGGGGGGGAGTAGCGGGTCCCTCCGCTCAAACCACGCCCCCCCTCCCACTCCCGCCCCCCCCCTCCCACTCCCGCCCCCCCCCTCCCACTCCCGCCCCCCGCGGTCTGTGTCTGTCAGTGCCCCGCCTGTCTGCAGTTGAAAACAAGTGTTTTTTTTTTTTTTTTTTTAAACCGCAGTATATTAATGAGCTGAATTACGTCATGAACTTGAAAAAGAGCGCTAAAACTAAGGGGTCGGAACAAAGTGGTGTAGGTATTTAAATCTGTGTTTGTCACAGATCACATGACGAAAGGGTTAAACCCCAAAACTTTGTGCAATCTGACGGTTTACCTAAAATAAATGCCTTGAAACTTTCATTCAGTTCATGTTAACAATTTTGTGTGCAGAGACACTTTTTTCTTTTTGACATCCTTCAATGCTGGGAGGGGAACATGTGGCTGACAATTGGTAATATATGTACATAGAATAAATATATACGAATTAAGTTGTGTTTATATGTTTAAATTGCCATCATTCAATGTCATTGTTTATTCCACATGAATGATAATTAAAGGCCTACCTGTGAGCAGTTTTGGAGGCTTAATCTTCAGGAGAAGAATTGGTGGTGTAAGCTTTATTTCAGTCACACTAGGCTCAGTAACTGCCTATAAAGCACAGAACAGGGCAGAAATGTGACATGGTACAACAAATGGAAACAGCAAACACAAACACACACACACACACACACACACACACACACACACA
The DNA here is from genome assembly GCF_040206685.1 of Ascaphus truei. NCBI lineage: Eukaryota > Metazoa > Chordata > Amphibia > Anura > Ascaphidae > Ascaphus > Ascaphus truei. Next base: position 1,164,559 of record NC_134500.1, read on the forward strand.
ACGTTAAACAGTACGTGAGCAAAACTACGAGACCCATTAAGACCAGAATACTTGAACATGTGGGTAACATGCGTAGGAAGGTCACCACACACCTCGTGTCCAATCATTTTATCATTCATCACCAGGGAGACCCCAGTAGCTTGAAGTTCAGAGGTCTAGAGCATGAGCTGTCCCATTGGAGGGGAGGAGATAGGGACCTAGAACTCACCAAAGGTGAGACCTTTTGGATATTTAAATTAAAAACATTGGCACCTCAGGGACTTAATGTTGATATAGAGCTAAGGGTTTTTCTTTGATGTAGCTAAATGGTTTCTCTTGGTGATGTATATCTATTCACAATTTGAGCCAGTACTATGTATCTTTTTGTGATGGGTGTTGGTTATTGGCTTTTATGTATAATGTTACAATATATGCCATATTTTTGAGTACTATATTCTCACAACCCAGGGGGTCCCCCTGGGTTGTGAGAATATATATCGATCATCTGGGACCAGTGAAGACAGTCCCTTCCAGAGGGTCTGAGCAGGGGGTTACAACCTTTATTAATTATTCTATGTTTGCACTACTTTAGTCACTTAAAGTCACTAAATATTGAGTGTGTAAATCTCTTTCACTGTATTATTAGTGAGCACTAGTATTGTTTTTAGCGCCTTTTTTACACCATCACTCTGTCACATATTTTTGAGTACTAACATCCTTCTTTGTGCTTCTTTATTACATATTACTTATGGAGAATAAGAACACTTCCATCGGCGCCATTTATTTAGTTCCTGTTAGTGTAACTAGATTTGTTTCAGGAGTTTATTTTTAAATGCACTTCCTTATATTTATATATTTGTCATATGTATATATGTTATTCTTAATGTTTTATTCTCTCTTATGTATGTCTTTGGGGGACTACATATTTTTTTTTCTCTGGCAATTGGGCTTTTACATTGTATTTAATAATGTATTTTATTGTTAGCACTTTATGCACTTCATTATGTTTATAACATGTGTGATTCAGATAGATTGAGCATAGATGTGCGTTTGCACCTTAGAGCCAATTAGGAGGGCTTTATGTTACACTTATATATACCACCTATGGTGCACTAGTGAGCCATTCCTGAGGACGCTGTTAACCCTTACAGTGAAACGCGTGTGGCTCACTACGTGATCTAGAGAGAGGAAACAGAAGCTCCTGCTGATGCTCTCGGACGGACAAATTAGCGCGACCAGAAGTGACGTCACAGGCGGCAATGGATGTGGAAGACGATCGGAGGCTTGGTCGGACGTGGGAGCAGTGAGATCGCGACTAACAGCTCAAAGACACTATCTGCCATACCCTGCCTTTTGCTATTGATTCAGTGTAAGCCTCCATTTATTAGTTTGTGCGATAAATGTTTTAGTTCATCTGCACCATGGCTCTGTTTCTCTGTCTTTGGGATCTGTAGAACTACATCATACCATCCAGGGACAAAATTGCCACTGCTTGGATTTCTGCTTTTAATTCTTGCTCTATTTTGAGTAGGAAATTTATAGCTCATTTTTTCACATATTTGTCACTTTTGCATTATTGCACTATGTCATTTTTTCTCTTACGTGGCTGTCACCACCGCTCCCCTGTGGTTTGGAAAACATTCCTAAAGGGTTCCCTATAATTTTAAGGGCATTTAAAAATTGTACCAAATACAGAACAATTTACAATGCATCTGATTTCAGACACGCTGTTAGAAAGGGTTGGGGTTCCTCAGAATTTCACATAGGGTTCCTTAACCAAAAGAAGATTGGAAACCACTGTTTTAGTGTATTATATGAAGAAGAACATACTGTACCGTTTCTGAAATCTCAGCTGTCTCCGTCTCAAAGCTTTTCTGGAACAGAAAAATAAGATTGTTTCCAGTTCAACAAGTTTATATTTGACATGTATTTTATTTTAAGTACAGTACGTTGAAATATATGAATATGTTGGTTAGATTGTTAGACCTAGGCAGGACCTTACATCAGTTTATGGTTAGGATGAGTAGACTGAAAACTGAAAATGTTATTTAAGAAATAATTGTATTTGGTTTAATATTTGTGTAAATGTGTGCAGCGTTTAGATTTTAAAGCTGGATGCTTAACATCAATATTTATGTTTGTGTATAAGTATGTAGGGATTTTTGTACTCTTATCCTGCCGTTTAATGTAATATGTATGTAAAACCCAATAAAAAGATGGAAAAAAAAAAGATATCAATAATACATATTAACTCATTTGTTTTCTTAGTCAAAAGTAAATAAACAGCACTAATTGGTCATTTTGTTGTATCTCTGATTCGGGAAACCGTTCTAATTGGTGGACGGTGCCATTGTGGGAACCAGCTGGTTCTTTGTTAACATATGGTCATAAGAAAATATTCCACGTAAACCATATTGCACCTTTAATATACACCAATAAGAGCTATTCAAAACCATAGTTATACAGATTATGTTCCTTTTTACTGTAAATTAAAAAAAAATGCTTCTAGTTCGATAGTTTTAATGTAAGGCTTCTCTCTCTTAATGTGTACTCTGCTATTACTTATATACACACACACACAGACACAGACACAGACACAGACACAGACACAGACACAGACACAGACACAGACACAGACACAATAACAATAGTAATAATGATGATGATGGGCATACTGGTGTTTGGCTGGGTGTAGCCTGCCTCGCTGGCAGCACTCTGGTTGTTAATATGTCCTGTAAATGCTCTAGCTCCTTCAGCCAGCAGTCCTTGGGCAATCTGTAAACTTCCAGCCAACAAACCCCGCTGCCTGTGTCAGGAAAGAACTTCAGTTGAGCAACTGGGATAAAGGTATTTGCAGACATTGTGGGTGATATTTACTAAGTGGTGCTATTCCATAAGACACCTTATTCAAGTGAATGAAGTATCCCGACACGGGATGGGGCTTTATGACATAGCAGCACTTTGTTAATATGGGCATAGAATTTGCACAGAACATATGTGGCCCAGGAACAGATTAAAACAGAATAATGGGGGGGGGGGGGTGAGAAGCTCTGCTGCCTGCACAGTATTTCTTATTTGCCTGATGCCGGGTTGCACAATACACTTCGGTTATAGTGCATCCCGTTTTCTAGACACAATGGCCCCTATTCAATATCTGTGAAGCCACCATCTTTTCTTCCGAACTCTGTCATATCCTTTCCCCATTGATTGGGGCTGCAGCATTTCCAAGCAAGGGCCAAAAATCCCATTGGATATTAAAGCTGCAGACCAAGCAATACCCTACATGTGTTTGTTTTTTTAATAAATCCGTTCTGTACTATGAGAAAATATTTGTAGCATTTTTTTAAACCACTCTGAATTACATTTTTAATGTATTATAATGTAACAAGCATTTTTTGTTTCTATTGCAACCATTTACAAAGTCACATCCCCATTTTGAGCTCTGCCCTCTCGCTAGCAGTGCACCAACTGTATCTAGTGTCTGCCTGGTCACATGATCGTCCCCACAGAACTTTGCATCTTTGGTTCTCTTCTGCTGCACTAACAGCCATTTAGTGAACCCCCGAGCCGAGCCTTCATGTGACATGGCTTAACAACAGATCCTTCATAAGAAAGTGATACACTGCACCACATACAGCTTGTGTTAAATTACAGAAAACACCAAACAATGTTTTAAATGCGTTAGAAAATTGAACTTGCTTTCCAGAAGAGAAGCAGCAAAATCTCCTCCCGCGGAGATCTCAAACCTTGTGCTGATAGTCCTCTTACTCACATCCTCCTGTAAGGGAGATAAACAATGTCTGTGAGGCTGGGTAAGAAAGAGCAATAAGCCTCACAATGTAACGGATATATGCCACCTAAGGCCCCGCTCACACAGCACGCTACACGACGCGCGCGCGTTCGTCACTGATGCCTGGCGGCCGGTGGCAGTGTTCAGTATTGAAACTACCATTGGCTGCAAAGTGCGGCTTCGACGCTGCTGCAGTCGTGGGAGTCTTTTCAATCTGTGATCTCCGGCTGCAGCAGCGTGACGCCAGTTTCAGCAGCCAATCAATGTCCAGACGTTTACATTGATTGGCTGCTGAAATTGACCAGAGACTCGGCAGGGGGGACGGGGCGCCCCTCCGCACCCCTCCACCCCCCTCTCAGTATATGATTCTGCAATAAGGAATGTATCGGAGGTTTACTGGCAGTTGGAAGGTTTTGGATAGATCCAAAGTGGTTGACGCCTGTCTCTGTCACCATCCCCCAGTTTGTATTTATTTCCTTTTTTTTGCCCCAACTGGAGAGGAGGTGGAGTAGAAAGATTCTCTATTGAATATTGCCTTTTCTTTATATTGCCTCCGTTGGGAAAGTACACACTGCGCCCCCCACCCCCGCCCGACCGCTCTCACATCGCCCAGCAGACGGAGGCGCACACACGCAGCGTCGCAAAGCTCCCTGTGTGAACGCGGCCTAATGATGCAGGTTATTTACTGTTCATAGTTTCCTAAACCTCAAGAAATCCAGTGATTTATGTGAATATGCGATAGTGTACATTTCGAATATATCTCCAGTACAAAACCCCAACTGATGAGACCCAAAAGGTCGAAACAGTCTGTCTGTGAGTGGGTTCACTGGCTTTGCATCTCATCCCAGGCTATGTTTAAAAGCAGTGTTTAAAACAGAGAGCATTGGCTTAAGGGCTCCATGTAATAATGGACTTGAGACAAAAGGTGGCACTGTGTGCTCATTTGCATGTCATTTCCCAGAATCCCTTGCTGCAGTGGAAGCACTGTATGCTAGGTGATAATGGTGAAAAACAGGGTTGCAGACCTGTCTAAGACATGTAAATGTGCTCACAAGTAATATTTTTATATGAGATATATATATTTATTTTTATTTTTTTGTTTTTTTTAAGCAAACTTAAAGCTATTCAATTACTTTCACACTTTGATAAATTACAACATTATCCTTTGATTAATGAACCAAAATCTATCCAGTGTTTAATACTTATCTTTCTATTCTGCATTGCTGTTCATGCTATATTTTAATCTTCTTTGTTTTCATTTATAGCTTTAAATTATTTTATTATTATGCAATAAAACATAATAGATATGTTCCTTAATCTGCCTTGAAAAAAACAACAACATAATGTCTTGTAATAAACTATATTTTGTTCTTTCAATCTTTATACCCGGCTACTATGGAGCAAATAAAAAGGATAATCTATTTACGGGTTCATTGATGATTTTCAAGAAGGTGAGGTTGTCCTTGGAAAAGTGAAACAGACGAGCTGCCCCTTAGGAAGTGAAAATAACAAAGATGCAGTTACTATTTCTCTATGGAAGTATAAAAATTGCAGTTGTAAACAGACCAATTGGATACAATTCTATTTTACATCATTATGAAATACATGTATCTAGAGAGAGAATATACTGTACTGTTTTGAATGCAGTTCACTTAAATGTGTATGACTGTTGATAAAACTATACCCATGTCATCCACTGTGGCGATGAAATACGTCTGATTTTTCAGGTGGCAAACATTGAGGCTACAAATTTCTATTTCTGCTGCGTCCCATCCACAAATCCAGGTACAATCGGGCAAGCTGTACACTGCTAGTCCATCAGAATTACCAACAAATATATACAGTCCAGGTCCTCCTGCAGCCATGCAATTAACACTTCCGGTAATCTAGTAAAGAAAAGAAAAATACAACTAAACCATTACTAATGAAATGTTTTATGAGCTAAAAGGCAACACAGATTTACAAAATCATGCTAAAGCAGCTGGAATTGTGAACCGCTATTTCTAGGTAGGACCCGCACTTTGCGCCACGCCTGCATGTTGTGTATTCTCAAAGCATAAAAATGTTATGACCTGAATTTCCGCAGTTGGCGGGTAAGCAGTGATCTTTGCTTTGAGTTTCTCTGCCTCTCGGTCCAGCTTTCTTATGCTGATGATCTCCCAGGTCTGATCCAGCAGCAAGTTCAAAGTTTTCCCAATCATCCGATACGGTTGTGGCAGATGGTCTAGTGCTTGGTCTGGATCACTGAGGAAATTGCCCTCTTCCTGGTCTTCACTAGCCCAGTCTCTCTCAGACCCTGCGGGAATTTCCAAGGGACCTTTCCTGATGTACACAGGCATCTTGTTTGCTTGGATAGAACTGTCGATGTAGATTATGATAACCTCGACTTGATCCTCAATTTCCACTTAACTCCATTAATGATGTCCTACAAATGCCTAAGAAATGTATAATGATAAATGTGTTAAAATACCTCAATGTAAAGATGCACAATATCTTCATATTATTTATAACAAATCCTACATTACAATATTTATTTTTGTAAGGGAGAGGAAGGAAAAAATGTGGGGGGTTAACAGAATAAAGCAGATGGGGGGGCCCGAGTCGGGAGGTGAGCAGACAGGGGGGGGGGGGTGTTGCAGGGTCAAAACTTTGCGCACCCCTGCTCTATACCCCATCGATTGTACCATCACACACATTGCCAGGGGAGTTTATGCAAGCCTTCCTTGTTACCAAGAGTAGAGTTGTGCAAAATTGTTCCTTAATACGGTGAAATTCATCATTAAAAAAAATCCATGGAAGATTAAAGGATCCTCTCTCTTTCTCCTTCTAAATCTCCCTCAGGATATTTGGGGATATTTGGTTTATACCACAACAGACCTGGCAGAGAGTTTCTTTTGGACTAAAACAAATAAGAAAACGCACAACCAAGAATAAAATGTAAACAGAAAATGACACTACATCAAAGCAAACTAAGATATAGATTAACATGAGAATTAGAGGAAAACCCACCCCCAAACAACAGGGGAAAGAGTTCTTCCAAAAAATGTGCACTCCGGAGTATGAATGCAAAAAAATGGTTTTAAAAAACACCCAAAAACAAAGCAAACAGTTGAGCAGTATCACTGTAATCACAGAGGGAATCCCTCCAGGGGGATCCATCACAAGGGAATCCCTCCAGGGGGAGCCATCACAAGGGAATCCATCCAGGGGGATCCATCACAAGGGAATCCATCCAGGGGGATCCATCACAAGGGAATCCATCCAGGGGGATCCATCACAAGGGAATCCATCCAGGGGGATCCATCACAAGGGAATCCATCCAGGGGGAGCCCTCACAAGGAAATCCATCCAGGGGGAGCCCTCACAAGGGAATCCAAAAGATAAGCCCATGTACCCTGGTACTAAATATGTAGTGTGCTGGTACATTAGCAACTTATTTAACGGCAGCCAGATAAATAATGGACTTGTTCAGCCTAACCCCTACCCTGATATGCCATCTACAAGCCAACATCTTTATGCCAGCCCAACCATTACCCTAACCAGCACAGTCCTAATAATGTGGGAGAAAATCATTGCCAGCTAAATTGGGGAGGAGGTTATAGAGCCTGCTAAATAAACACTAGAATATAATCAACAAGTCATTGCCCAGTGCATAAGCCGAGGGCGGCCATAGGGCCCCGTGCGCCCTCCCCTCGGCGCCGCCGGGATCCAACTTCCACCCGACCGGAGTAGCGAGCTGAAGGAGAGAGCAGGCGAGACTCCGGTCCGGCACAGGACTGCTCCTCACCCCAAGGTAAGAGTGTCACCCTTAGGTGTGTGGCCTTACCTCCTCCGGAGCGGCCCTCTCCCAGCAGCATCACATTGTCATGGCGACCCGCAAGCCTGCAGGAGGAGGGCCGCTCTTCAAGGTAAGTACCCCAACTACTTCCACCGGAGGGGCACCGCAAAAGCGAAGGTCAAAAATAGTCAACCTTAGGAAACACTAATTAGATTGTAAGCTCTGCAGGGCAGGGACATTGTGCCTGCAAAATCCTATGAACAGCGCTGTGTACACTGCCAGCGCGACAGAAGAAAAAAATATTATATTAATCAGAGTAATATCCGCAACATCATGCGACACTGAACCCAGCCAATGCCGGTCATGCCCGGATGTAAAATAGGGAGTGTTGGTTCCCGTGGCGACAGAACTGGAAAATTAGCCAAGAACCCAATGGCAGGACAGCAATGGCGAAGCGTGGAAACACTAGGGACGTATGGAACATGCTGCCGCTGACCTCTACAACGCAACGCTCCCTATCTTCCAGAAGATGAAGCGGTGTCGTTTACGGAGGATACCTACTCGACACTGAAGCGGCGGCGAGACAAGCGAATGTCGCGATCAGTCCGTGAGGCACAGAGCGTGGCTTCGCCTGGGAGGCTCAGGGAAGGACGGCACAAACACAGGCGCGCCTTATCCGTCCCACGGGGAGGAGGAATGTGGCAACGTGGCTGCCTTTAACGTGGGAGAACTCGCTCGGATCCCAGGGTCAACAGCAAAGGGGTTAATTTCCCAGTGGTCTGTGTTAGCATTAGTCTCATACACTGAGCAGGCGCTATATCTCTCATTGCGCAGACTGCATGGGCAGCTTGTTACTGATCACCATGGTAACCACAGGCCCCGGAAAGTGTGTCCAGGCAAAAGTTCCCCGCGGAAACAAGAACAGTGCCCGCTAATAACAAAACCAAGAGAGGCCGGGTACCCCCGGTTACAGAGGCCGGGTACCCCCTGTTAAAGAGGCCGGGTACCCCCGGTTACAAAGCCCGGGGAGAGGATAGGAACCCGGCTGGGTTATGTGAAGCGGAGCTATGAAGAGGGGGATAACCCCGGGCAATGACTTATTGGTGTGATTGCAGGAAACCCCCCAGGGGCCGGCCGGCCGCCTGCCCACGGGACCTTGTTATTATTGGTGTGAGAGACTGCAGGAAACCCCCCGAGCGGCCGCCTGCCCACGGGACCTTGTTATGTGCTGTTCACCTGTTACCGGAGGGCGGAACTTATGTGCGAGTTCGTGTTTCCCAGAGGACAGTTTGTAGGGGTGGGCACGGAATCACGTGGCCAGCGCACCTGGCAGGTAGTTTGCCCGCCCCCCCCCAGCCCACTGCGGTTGTCATGGTGACGGTGCTACCGCGACCCCCAGGCTCCTGTTCTGAGCTCTGCATGGTTAACCCTGGCAGTGCCAGAGTGGTGTGCAGAGTGTGTGTGTGAAAGTGAGAAGGTTAATGTCCCCGGAATGAGATGCACATACTGACCGAGCCTGTTTGCAGGACTGGTCAGAGTGCCTGAACTAGCCAGTGATTGTGCCGGGGCCAAGTCTTTAGGGCCTCGCTTAGTCCTTCAGCTGAAGGTGTAACAAACACCGCACCTGTGTCTGTGCAGCAGGTACACGGCATGTTTTTGCCACCTGTACCTATTAACCCCTAGTGGTGCCCCCAGAGAGCCGGCGTGCTGAGGGCCCTACGCGTACAGCGCGCGTCATCCTATAAATCCTTATTTTCTAGGGGGAGACGCGATCAGAACCGAACGGGAGCTCCACTTACATCCACGTAATGGGTGGGCTGCCCCTCACCACGAGATCTCTACCTCAAGCGATCACGTGATCAAAATAAGGAAACCGGGTGGCACTCAAAGGGTTAAACAGAAAGTTGTGGTTAGCTGCATAGGTTAAGGCAGTGGTGCGCAAACTTCCTGCGCTGTGCCCCCTGTCTGCTCTCCCCCTTTGTCGCCCACCCCCCCTGCTGCGTAAAATGACGCCTTGGGGTCACGTGACCCACAGCGGGGTGTTTGACGCCGCATCTCCATGGCAACGGGTGTCATTTGATGCCACGGTGTCATGGAGACGAGTGGACACAGAAGCCGGATAAGTGAGCTGCGCCCCCCTCCAAAAAGTCTAGCGCCCCCCAGTTTGCGCACACGTTGGGTTAAGGGACTTTCATAGGAATTGCTTGGAAGCGCCAACATCCCGCACGAATAGAGGAAGAACAATGCTAACTATTTTATCTGTAAAATGTTGGGAGGGTCTGCAACATTATACGCATAGAAAGTGGTAACAGTAGAACTAGTATTATAGTGTGTAAAATAATGCAGTACTGAAACAAAACTAGTGCGACTCTTTACACACTAATGTCATCACACCCGAAGCACAGGTTAGCAGGTGTGATACCTAGTGTCATTGTTCTATGTTTAATGCAGGTATTATACCCAGGCCTGCAGTGTATGGAAGCAGAGCTGCTCCCCTTCACTGCCTTTCTCTGGCTACCATTGGTTGCATTTTTAGGAGTAAATTCTATTTATTGCTAAGCGGATTTTCATCCGAGACCAGCCACTTCGGCATGTATAGAATGTCCCCTATAGCTTTGCCCATAATTAATTATATATTTGGTACATGTAAGCTAAAAAATTATTGTGTAAGAGGGAATTTGCATTACTACTTCCGCTTCCTGGAATGTTTAGTGCTAGTTTTCTAAATAGAAAGACCAGGGCAGCACATTACACCATCTGAGCACTTTTTTCATACAAAATGGTTTTGGTATCAAGGTTTGTTGGTTGCAAATCTTGGACAAAAAACACAACCCGGGGTATGAACTAATGCAAAATCTTATTGAAACTAATAGAATTATTATTCAAACTCCCCTGAAAAGGAGAACATTACTTCACAGAATACTGAACAGGGCACACCGTATACCCAGCAGTTCTACCCTTTGCCCAAATCTGTTATTCTGCTGATATTTCTTGATATCATTCCAGTTTTTCCTTGCAGGACATCTTGCTGGCCAAGAGAACCCCTCTGTAAGCCTCTCCATGTGTTGTAACCAATTATCATGGATCTCTTTCTGCAGAGTCTGGTGAGACAACAAGACGTTAGAACTGCCTCAACAGCACATCTGAACGACAACATCTCAGAATATTAAAACCTGGTCCATTTCTGTGACTATGGACTCGTTTGTGAAATTCACCAACCAAAGTCAAGGAAGAGATCGTCTCTTCAGGTGGGTTTTCTTAAAAATACTTATTATTTACTCGTGGAGGGTCTAGCATTGCAAATGGTTTGCAGTGGGCCTCTTTCCCCTCTGCTAGGATTGGTGATAGATATTTATGTGAGCGGCTATTGAAAATTGCTTTTTTTCACTACTATATTTAAATTAACACAACTGGTCATTTATGTTAATATAGAATGTAACGGTGAATGGCTATTGTTCAGAAATTAAGATAGGAATAAACTTTTTTTGATTTTCCACGGAAACAGTCATGCTACATATTTTCCATTTCAGAGCCACTCAGTATGCATGCATGTTGCTTAGGTATTTATTAGAAAATAAAGCTGGCAAAGAGAAAGTGGTAATGAAGCTGAAACAGGTGGAATCTAACATGAGTTCTGGGCGCAAACGTAAGTACGAGACTTAGCTGCGAATCCTTTTCAGATGATTTGTTCGAATTTCTTATGTGCTTCTTTCTAACAATGTTTACCGTTTTATTCTGTGTGTATTTCATTAACATTAGCTCTTCATTCCTCTTCATTGGTCTCGGCTTTTAGAATGGGAATGGCTTCTGTTCGAAGGCGTCAGCGACCTCCCACTTTGGGATAAACTTATTTCAGCGCTGAGAAATGGAATAGACTTAGAATCATCTTATTTGCCCTTTGAACGTAGTGATATTCTATGTTAACGTATATCGCATTGCTGATTACAGCGACAAATGATTAACTTCATTGATTATTTTACAGTGTTCAGGCTTGGCAACATGGTGCATGCTATCGAAGCTTCAAGAAGAGCTATGCAGCTTTCAGATTCCATTTCTCGCTATTGCCTAACTGCTGCCAATTTGAACCGTGTCCTCTATTTCACCTGTGACACCATCCTGTGGGCAAGCAGTGTTGGTCTAGCGTCTGATATCAACAAGGATAAATGGCGCTATAGAGCAACCAGATATTATTACTTTTCTCTCTTGCTGAACTTGGCTAGAGATTTCTATGAGATATCCCGGTGCATGGAAAAAGATGCTAAGGAGAGGAAACGCTTGGAAAAAGCTTCTGATTGTCAGAGTGGAACCGACCTTAACCTTGCTGCTGCTTTGCTGAAAGGGCTTGAGAATTTCTTATTCATGCTTAACTTCAGCTTAAAGAAACACCCTGTGCTCTTACTAGATACAGTAAAAAATGCCTGTGATATTTTTAGCCCCCTTGACCGTTTGGAAATTTACCAGACTAACCAGGGATTCATTGGTCTTTGTGGCCTGATCTCTTCACTTGTGGGTATTCTTACTGTGGCAAAACCACATTTAAAACTAAAATACTGATTACAAATTTGCTGCTATAAGTAAACCAAGCATTAAGGTGAAAATCACATTTTGATCAGGTAAAGCAGGGTTGCGTTTTCAGCCAAAAGTTCTAGCTCTTCTTTGCTAATAATTGTAACGGAAACACTTTTTTTTTTT